>NC_056737.1:141735641-141915641 GCF_019279795.1 Protopterus annectens
GAATGCCAAGATTTAAGCAATCATAGTGTTTGTTCTGTTCCTCCAAACATCTATATTAGTCTGGCAAATAGCTGAAGGTGGACGTAATGAAGTCATGACAGACACATGAGTTTCAGACCCAACCACCTTCAGAACAGTCATGGTAATGTGAAATGTATTATGCACAAACTTCACAGGTTCGTAATAGGCATATCTCCGATCTGTCCCTGTATATCCCCCCCCCTAATGTTAGGCTTTGTCCACATGTGATGCTCTACTTTGTTTCAAGGCAGAGCAGTTCAGCTGTGGAGGTGGGGATAGAGACAATAATAACAAGAGATCCCTATTTTGGACCCCTTCACCCCTATTTACAGTGCCTTTGGTCAGATGTTTTGCAGTGAGAGGTTCAGAGTGGTTGTTAAATATAATATATTATAATTTAAAAAAAAAATAAATTTTTTTTTTAAAATTTATAATTTTTTAAAAAAAAATATTTAAAAAATTTATTAAATTTTTTATTTCTTCCCCGGGGTTGAAGAGGCGATGAATTTTGGGAAAACTAACAATTAAACTTTTTAAGCATTGAAATTTGCTTTGGGGCAGGGAGCTGTCCCCGGGGGGAAAATGGGAAAAAGTTGAAAAGGGCCGGGAGGCAGGGGGTTTCCCCGAAAGGTAAACCCCTTTAAAGGGAAAATTTTTTTTGGAAAAAAAAAATGTAAAGGGGGAAAAAAGGGGAAAAAAAAGGGGGAAAAACAATTTCCTGTGTAGGGGGGTTTTTAACCCACAAAAAAGGGATAACCCAAAACTGTTTAAAAAGGCCTTACTCCGGGTTAACCCAAAAAAATTTTTTAAAGAAAAAAAAATAAATTTTAAAAGGACAAAAAAAACTTTTTGGAAAATCCCTTTTTTGGAGATTTTGTTAAGGATAGTGAAAATTCTTTAAAACAAACGATTTGAGGTTATTTTTGGGGTTTTTTCCCGGAAGGGGGTAGGCCCAACCAAAAAAGTGTTTTTCCCCAATTTAGACCAATTTGGCCAGGGCCTGTGCGGGGGGAGAGGGGGCGAAACCCCTTTTGGGAAAAAGATCCCTTTTTAAATTGAGTTTGGGAAGGATGAAATTTTTGGGAGTAGCTGGGGTTTTGGGAAACAAGGGCGAAAATTTTTGACCACTGTGGGGTTTGGTTTGGGGGGTGTTTTGGGTTTGGGGGGGTGGGGCCCCAAATGGAAAACGTGGGTTTAGTTTACCCAATGGGCAGTTGAAACCCAGGCCCCGATGGTTTTCCCAGAGGCAGTGAACCCTCTTGAACCACAACCCCTAAATGGGACACAGTCAAACCCCTTAACCCAAAAACCTGGCCTATTTTTGAAAAAGTTCCCCCGGGTGGGCAACCCCATGTGGGTTACAAAGGTAAAGGGAAAAAGATACTTTTCCCGGAAACCCCCAGGCCCCGATGGGTAAACCCCCCGGGGTGGGTTTTCCCTTTTAAAGGGGAAAGGGGGGGGGCCCCCCCCCTTTCCCCCCCATCATTTTAAAAAAAAACCCAAAAGGGGGAGAAGGGGGGGCCCCCCCCCCCAAAGGGGGGAGGGCAAAGGGGGGGGTTTTTTTTTTTTTTTTTTTTTCGCTTTTTTTTTTTTTTGTTTTTTTTTTTTTTTTTTTTTTTTTTTTTTTTTTCCCCCCCCCCCCCCCCCCCCCCCCCCCCCCCCCCCCCCCCTTCAAAAGGGGGGGGGCAATTTGGGGGGTTTTGGGGTCATATGGCAACAGTCATTTCTTAACAGCATGCGTAGATATTCCCATTAACCCAAAACACCAGATTTGGAACAGTTGCATTGCAAACAGAACACATGCAGATATGGAACCACAATGGCCATTACAATGGCAGGCAGGTTACACTGATAGCAACAGGCCACCAATTATAGTGTTTCAATATGGAACATTAATAGAAACACATATTTCTTGAACAATAGGACATATGTCCCAACAGTACGTTTGGTGTAAACATACCCATTGATTTGTGTGTTTAGATTATTGTTACAGATATGGTGAGGGGGAGAGAGATGTCAATTAACAACTTATATATCCTTGCAGTATGAGGTCCTCTGACCTTTTTTCCTGTTTATGTCTTCCAGGTACAATGTCACGGAAATACCTCCCTGCTTTCACAGCACAAGAAAATGATGTAATAATCAATTCTGTGGTACTCTGTCATGCCATCCTATTTGGGCACAGGGCTCATGATCTGCAGGAGAGGACCGCAGTTATGAGCAGGTGCGGCATCAGACCACCGACTTAATCTGCCTTGCCCGTCAGCATCCAGCTGCCATTATGTATGTATGCTGAGTGCCATATGTCATGCATGTGCAGTGCATGCTGTTGAGTGCCATATGTCATGCATGTTGACTATTGGGTAATGACAGGTCTGTGTAATATTTTTGTGCCACCTTACCTGTAGGTGTGTGTGTGTGTGTGTGTGTGTGTGTGTGTGTGTGTGTGTGTGTGTGTGTGTGTGTGTGTGTGTGTGTGTGTGTGTGTGCGTGTGTGAGTGAGTGTGTTTCTGTGTGTAGAGGTAAGGAATAACGTACAAGTCTTAAGTCCTCTCACAGGTGTCGAGGTGGGTCAGGGTCTCTCCTGAAAGCAAACTGATGTTAGTGTCCATAGAGACTCTGACAATGATGATAGGTATGGTAAGGCACAGGCAGAGTTGTCAGGGGCTGAAGCTGTGCCATCGGTTGACATCCCACTTTTATCCACCCCATCACTGCACACAGTCACATTGCCCATATATACCCCATCACCAGTGGCTATAGCTGAGGGACAGTTGGCGGGTGGTGGCATGGGACAGGACAGTGTGGGGACTATGGCAAGTATGTCTGTACACAGCCACCACAACCAGATGACTGGCGAGGTATGACACAGGCAGATGTACAGGGGTGCTCCTAGGAGGGCTGCTGGCCATCATACCCATGGGAGAAGTGCCAGAGCAGGTGTCATCAGGTGCATGTTTTGGGCCATCATAGAAGGACAGGCACATATGGAATGTTATACCAGACAGAGTATGAGGCTCCAGAGGGCTACTCATTCTGCTGTACTTGACAACATCCATGGTCTTGCATGTGCCCACCTTTATTTTGCAGAGGTCCTGGATAGATGATTGGGTGAGATGGTGGGAATCCTCGACTGTGTGGTGTCTGTGTTGGAGCATGTAATGGGAGCAGGGCATCATCCACATGGACATAGGTCAGCAACACTAACAGGTGAAGGTCTATGTGGACATGCAACTACTCACAGCTGCTCCCGTAGTGGCAGTACCAGCACCAGCACTCCAGTGGGGGGTGCTGATCACACCACAAAACAGCAGGCCATGTTCACATGGTCCTGGCCTGTCCCAACAGGGACACGGATCCAGCACACAATTGTCATCATCAGGGGAGAGTACCGTATCTGGGCTTCTACCAGGTAGTGGCCATGGAACCCCTGGAAGGCACAGTTCCCATGTCCGTGGCTGGAGACAGTGAACTGTACACCCTGCCATGTACGGTCTGCAGCTGTCCAACAAACTCCCATATAGGGCAGCCACATGGCAGAACTGTGTGCATACATACACACGCACACACACACACACACACACACACACACACACACACACACACACGCACACACATACATCACCAACACAGCTAGGGCACATCTACACTTACACACACCACATCTGCACAGCCCAGTTGTTAAAGAACCCCCTAATACACACACATGATGTCAACCAAATGGCTCAGCCTAGGCCTCTGGCAAACCCACCACACGCCCTGTGCATATGATGATACCTGTGCCACATCCCTGTCATCTATACCATCGATGCAGGGACATGATAATATGGTTCTGATGTACAGGGTGAATGTACTAAGGTTTAACAATGTAATGCTGTTTAACATGTTTTCAGTTGGAATCCTTAATGCTTACATGTCAGGGTGTGTAGCTGTCCAGCCATGATGCATTATAGCTGTTATTAACACTGATTGATTGTGGTCTCCATAATGTATCCTGTTTGTGTTGCAGTTGTCTATGTGTCAGAAGGATGTTGGTCTGCTGTCCTTTACTACAAGGGGTATGGCACTGTGGTGACACATTGACTGTGTCATATCCTGGGTACAGCTGAACACAAGTAACAGGTCTGTATAACAGTTACTGCATGTGCCACATGGCTGATAGGTCTGAGGGGTGTATACAGGTGAGTGCATGGTGGGTGATGTCAGCAGCTCTTCTACAGTAGACAGTGATAAGTGTACTGGGTGGCACACACCACATGTTTGTGAATAACACACACACAGGCTTTGGTGTTGATGCAATACACAGAGAATACTGTACACATGGATGTATTTAATTTTGCAATTAACTCATTTTGGCCTGTGTAATTACACCAAGACTAAATAGCCAAAACATCACATCAGTAAATAATCAGTCTGCCAGTTCAATGTCATTGATGATGGTACTGGCAGGTATATATCCTCTTTGCCAATGCAGTGAAATCCTGGAGTTGGTAAACATCAGTGTGCAGGTGTGGGTGACACAGCCCTCCATTTTGGAGGGTGTGGGGAGGCGTAGAACCACACATAGTGTAATTAACAAATACTTAACCTGTTAACATAACCTGTACAATATAACAGCACACTAAGCAGGGGGTATGCACATTAACCCCAATGTGGGTGGCTGTTCATACAACCACACCCAACTATATATACCAACTCTAGTATCACTGTATAGCTGTACAGTGGGGAAGAGGGCATTTACACATCCACTACTAGTTTTGATGGAATGAATTTCAACAAGATGATTCCTTTGAAATGTTACCTTTCGCCAGCTTGTTCTCAGACAAATGATCTCCTGGGACATATAATTTCTACAAACTGAAGTAGATCCCTTCACATACACACACACACACACACACACACACACACACACACACACACACACACACTTATTTTGCAACAGTGAGAGTAGAACCCCTACCTAGGTGCTTATTGCTACTAATGTGTTTGGCCTTAATTGCACACACCACAGAGCTTGTAGGATGAGGTGTGTCTCGAGTTTGCTGTTAAGTGAAGAACATCACGAGGCCTTGTACAGTATGGTAATGGTGCATGTACTGGGTGTTAATGAACAATACATAGTATGACATACTGTCATATATACATTGACAAACACATACAGTCATAGACAGATTTGACAGACCTGGGTTTAGCAGTGCTAACTATCTTGCCAGTGAGTCCATACTGTTAGGAAGTTTTTGCACACAGCACATGCATCATTGGGCTGGATAGTGTGATCAATTACCTGTATGGTTGATGGTGACAGCAGTTCTCATACAGCGGACCTTGGGACATGTACTGGGGGTACCATGGTGTAAACAAAGTATACCCAACACCCACACCCCACATTGGATATTGTACTCACTGAAACCCATGATAATGCTCTCACATACCCACAATCACACATTTACCAGGACTGCAATACAAACCCTTGTCTATCTAATCAGTGCTACTACAGGGATATGCATTTATTGCACATGCCACAGGGATAGTAGTGTGAAGGTTTGTCATGGCTCTCCTAATGTCAGCAACATCACCATCCCTTATAATGTATGGCAAGGTTTATTGCATTTAGAGAATGTGGCCTCAGAATGCTGTCTCATACAAATATGCGCAGTCACACAAAATTGCACACACATACATACACACATACCCACATTTCCCAGGTCTCAGAGAGTAACCCACACATATCTACCCATTTGTAGAACAGTGTTATGCTGGTACTCCAAGCTCCAGGTAGCCCATAGGGTGAAGAGTGTAACAAGGTACATGTAATGTGAATTACAGCAGCAGCCATTTCTAAGTATAGCAATGGGGGTGTAATGGGTGAGAAGGCCCTCAGAGGATTTTCAACTACAAGTTTACAAACACACAGACACTGTTATACTCAATAATGTGCACACACATTTCTCAGTACTGAGGTCCATAAGTGTAGGTGCTCCTAGGTGTGTACCAGCCTAATGTCTGTGGAGAGATGACAAGAGAAGGGCATGTGAGTACACTGTTACCATGGCACCTGACATTTGTCAGCAGGCCATCTATCAACTGATGCCACATGAGTGATCCCCAGGGTGACAGTTAAAGTCAACATCCACTCCTCTGGTTTTCTCTTGAAGAGGGCCAGTGAGGTGCTCCAATTGACATGTATGCAACATATATTGCATAGTATGGCCAGTGTCTAGGTTAGGGACCTATACCCAAACATATTCTGTTGACTGTGGCAGTCTATTTGAGGTATCCATGGCATGTGGTGCATACAGAGTGGGGTTTCCTAGCTATGGCATTCATAAAACAGCTGGGCAAACATGTAAGTGTCAGTCAATCAGAGATTGTCTGTAAGCAGCCAAGATGAATACCTGATATCTGCACATCTGTACGAGGACAGAAAGAAAGTAGCTAGCCAACAGGTTATGCATTAGAATGAATATACTAACAGATAGACATCTGAAACTGATAGGTATGCCATTACTACATGACAGCAGTCCTCAACGACATGTCCTAAAACATAGTAGTCTACAGTTAATATCAACATATCAGATCCATATCAAATAGTAGATGCATAAAAACATATAGGTCAAACTCCAAGGACACAATAATACAAAGAGTCCAACTTTGCATGCAGGGGTCTATGGTTCCAGTACCAGAATCTGCAATCTACTCTTACTTGGAAAAGCACTGTTAAAAGTGGTACTGTAATGATACAATACATGCATGTGTGACTGCATATAACCTGGGATACTACCCAAGTATGAAACACATACAAAGAGAAAAGATTGTAGTACTACCCATGTATACTCAGGTGTTCCATACAGTATACTCACACCCCTTGCTACTGTAATGACAGCACATAGAAGCATGTATGTACATGGAATAAAATACACTAATTAAAGATGTCATTACCCTGGTTTTTTATCAGACGTGAATGTGATCAATGGTTACCAGGGCTGAGCTAAGCTTAGCAGGTGTAAGCATTACTTAAATGTAAATGCTAAGCAGATTTTCACACTGGTAAGGAAAGCCTACACGGTGTAAACTCCTATTCATTTAACCGTCCGTTAGCAGTGCTTACTGTTGCGCAAAGCCGCACAAACCCAGTTAACGCTGCTCAAAACTGCCTTAACCACTCTGTATCCAGCAGTCCATGTTCTGCCTAGCAACAAAACAAACAGCCCTTGCAAGTCTTGAACCCAGGACCCTGTACACTATAGTCACAGCAGTTAACCACTAGGCTATCTGAGCTGTAAAAATGTCTGTTGTTTTTCAAATATATCATTCAGTATGCATACTGAATAGTAGTGAACAACTGGTCTGACTACTACAATTGTGTAGTACTTGTAAGTGAAAAGGGTGTTGAATCAGTCATGTTCTTATATGCAAATATACACATAGATTAATATGGTGGGATACATCTGAGAAGGTATTCACAACACTCATCTTTACAAATAAAAGGATATATCTATATATATATATATATATATATATATATATATATGTGTGTATATATATATATATATATATATATATATATATATATATATATATATATATATATATATATATATATGTATATAAAACATAGGCCTATGACATGTAGTGGAGTCATACCTCAGCACCATAACTCTCAACCTGTTAGTGCAAGGGAACGTAATGTATGTATTGCAGTTATAAATGTAGAATGTTCCTACAGTGACAGGGGTTGTGTCAACATCCATGTTGTGAAGGAAGGCTCTTCTGAAACTTACATGTACGCTATCAGTTACTGGCAGACATCATACAATGTCAATACAATGTCATACAATCATCATAGTGAAGTACCACACAAATCACAATAATGATCCTATGGAATACAGAAGCATGGACAGTCTGAAACAATCTGGTCAGTCAGGTGGTATACACAGAACGCTTTAGTGCAAGAAATGTGGAACAAGCCTGACAAAGGGGATGTTTAGAGCCATAAAAATGGGGATATATCACAAGTGCAAGTTTGCAAGTGCGTTCAAGTGCAATTTTGTATTGTAATGTATTATTTTGAAATTTCTGTTGTGTTTGTGTTTTTGTGTTCTACTGTTATATTTAGCATAAGGTGTAGCTTTTCTCCCCGGGCCTCTACTGAAAATAGACATATATCCAGTTAAACTAGCCCGGTTAACAAATGTAAAATAAAATAAAATAAATAAATACTGGACTAGATAAGCTCACACCGTTGATGCATTCACACCTTTCTGTCTATTCTAACACATATTAACTGGAGGTGCAGAGATCCCAAGCCACATACTCCAAACTAGTTAGTGAGATACATCTTCACACCAGGCCATTGCTTTGTCATAAAAACACAACACGTATGGGGACCAGGCAACAGTACATCTGACAAATATCTGGACATAACATCACACTAGGGTAAATACACTGCACTGCTAGGCATGTCACCAAGCACTGTATACACTACAGGCAGACTGCCACAACACTAACTCAGTTTGCCTATGGGGGAATACACATGTAACTGCAAATATAGCAGGCACTACAGGCATGTAACAGCATGGGGTAAAAGACACCAGTATGAAAGTGCATACCCACAACCGATATCAACACAGTCACAGCCACATAATGGTAAGCCTAAGTAATAGTACAGTCAATGGCCTGTGTGAACTAAGTCATCATCATGTTTGCCACTCACACACTAACCCTACATAAACTGGCCCAATTCACAGTGTAGTTTGATGCCTGACTGTGGTATGGGGCATTTCTCAGTTTGGCCCTACTAACATATAGACTGATAGGGTATCAGAAACTGGAGCAGCATGCACTGTCAGATAGAATAGGAACAAGAGTACTGATATCTACCCCAGTCTGTACACAGGCCAAATAACATGATCACAATACACTGCTACATAATACAGCCACTCTGTCAACAATCACCATAAGTACACAGACCTCACTACTGTACAGACTACTGCAGAGTATCCAGGTTTTGTCCACAACTATTAGGCCTCCTTTACATTACATATCTGGCAGTCTAATATATCACTGGCTTGATATCAGGAATTATGTCATTAAATAATGGTATACTGTACATATCCACCTCTTACTGCATGACATATGAACAAAGGGTGACAGACCTGGGGGACAGAGGCACAAACACAGGGCCAATATTGACATATTACAGTTATAAATGGAAAACATTGCTGGTGTAACAGGGTTTCTTGTGATATATCTCTTCTGAGGGATATGAAGTCAGTAACACACATGGATGTTACCATTTCCCGAGTACAATAATCAGAGAATGCTAATGCATTTATGAAGACAGAAAATGTGTGAGTAACAAACCAAATATCAGTCTCCAAACTCTGGCCAGTCTGCAGATAGCCTTACAGGTGAGAGTTTTCTCAACCACATAACACTGTCATTCCACACTTTAAATCATGCAGAACAGCCATTTCCACACAAACCCTGTTAAACCAACATTACTTCAAATGTAGAACAACAATACTTATGTTCTGTCCCCATGCCTGGAACATCCCCCTCCAGTTTTGTAGCCTGTCTCCACAGTGTTTGTTGTAAGAGGTATTTCCAACTACCCTCTGTGATGCTGTTTGTCACACACCCACATGAAGTCCTGCTCACAGTGAGGGAGAAGGGACAGCACCCACTTGGACTGATTATTTATAGGGATGTGTTTCCATGCAATTGGCTATAGGAATGATACCACAGGTGTTCCACATGCAATTAGCAAGTGGAGGACTCTAATCCATGCACAGGCCATCAGATGATCATGAGTATTACCTACCAAAGTCAAGCTGCTGCCTATGCAAAACAGATGCATTTTTCCACATCTACCAGAGAGGGGATGAGAGAGAGAGAGAGACAGAGGGAAAGAAAGACAGGAAGAGAGAAAGAGCCAAGCATGTTTGTGTATGATGTGTGGGTAGAGAGAGGTCTCTGGGTATTATACTGGTTGCCTATATATAAATGTATGTCTGTGTATTGTCTACAACAGCCTCTATGGTGTTTGGCAACTGTTGGCTTTGTAATGTGACATTGGGACATATGGGTCCTCAATATGAAAATGTAGCAAAACCGACCCTGCAACAGATCCTATTATTCACACAATCACACCAACACCCCCAAGGATACTGATGACACACACACACACACACACACACTTGACCATACTGTGTTTTACACCCCTACCTAGCTATGTATTGGTAGTATAGTGTTACGCAGTTATCGCAAGCACCACAGCAGTTATTTATTGGAAAACTGTCCAAAGGTATCTTTGAAGGTGAGTGACATCAGCTCCAGTGCTCAAAGAAGGGGTGAGGGAAGTGCAGTAAGTGTGAATGACCATGAAGGCAGGTGTCAACAAAGACACACACAAACAGACACATTTTCACAGTTGCCAGAATGAGGATTAGAACTCCTACCTAACTAGTTTGTTACACTATGGTATTACACAGTTATCACAAGTGCCATGGAGCTTATAGAAGTGAGACTTGGCCAAAGGGTTATTTCAAGGTGACTGACATCAGCAGGAGTGGTAACATGGGCAATGGGAAGTGCAGTGTGTGTGAATGGGCTATCAATCATTCCTCTGGAAACACACACACACACACACACACACACACACACACACACGCGCACACACACACACACTCAGTCACACACAACTTTACATTCGACAGGACTGAGTATACAAATGCTACATGAATACTGTTTTTTACTATTGTGTTACAAAGTTATCACAAGCATCACAGACACTATAGGGCTGAGGGCTACCACAGGAATGTCTACAGTGATTGACATCTGCACATCATGCGATTTCGGTCAATTGGATGCGCAGTGGGTGGGACAGGCCTTATAATGGAATTTTATCTGTCACTGTCTGTCTCTCTCTTCCCCACATCTGTGTGTGTGTATGTTTGTTATATTATAGTGTGTTGGCCATGGATATGTGTGAGTATTCCTATCCAATGTGTAAATTGAAAAAACACAACCAAGGCATACCAAAAACAACCAACAAGTTCCAAAATGCCCAGGGACAAGAAAACTCCATGAGGATAGCAGTAAAAGGACGTTTATTTAGCCAAATAATAAAACACACCACATTAATGCTTCACCATGTACATTACATTTTCGTTCATACCAACTTCATCAGATGTGGACTGACATCAGAAAAAAGCTTTATATGCACTTATAAATTAACTAAATTGACAAACATTTAAGCAGGACAAACCATATTTAAAGGGAAACCTAAATGTAAGATTTCATAAGTATATACTAACATATATCTCCTTTATTTATAAACATAAATACTTTAAAATAAAATAGATGACATATGTATTTTATGGGTTGGTCCACATGAGAAAGTATATGATTTTTTAGGATTTTAGAACAACAGTATTTCCTTTTTAGATTTTACATATAAAGTCTCCCTAGAAATAATACAATACTTGGACATGGAGATATATAAAGACAATAATAAATGTAATTCTAAAGTATATAGGAAAAACACCTTCTCTAATTCATATTTGCACTTTAATAGTGCACATCCTTTGCACTATAAAGGGAATATAGTAAAGAGTCAATCTGATAGATCATGCAGGATGACCTCATTGGATAATGACTTTGAGAAGGAGATGGAGAATTTAGAGATTATGTTTAGGGCTAGGAAATACCCTGATTACATGACTGAGCAAACCAAGAAAGATGTGTGGGAAGGGAGAATGGATAAGTACCAACCCATTTTAGGGGTTGAATGTGGCAACAAAATTTATAAACAACACAAAGAAGAGAATTTTGGAAGGGCCCTTGTGTTGAAATATAATGCCAACTAAAATTATAAGAAAAGTAATGAAATCTAAGTGGAAAAGATTTATAAGTTTTACAGCTTTAGAAAAAAATATCAAAGGACAATTTAAAAATTGTCTATAAGAACTTCCACAACCTGAAGAAATTAGTGAAGTTGGTACGAACAAAAACATGATGTACATGGTGAAGCATTAATGTGGTGTGTTTTATTATTCGGCTGAATAAACTTCCTTTTACTGCTATCCTCATGGTGTTTTCATATCCCTGGGCACTTTTGGATCCTATCTAATGTGTGTGTGAAGCATACATGGTGTACAAATTGGTGTGTGTGCACAGACATCTGCAAATGACAGATATGTATAGTCCACTGTGTGGTCAGATATGGGCTTCATTTCTCTAAGTGTAGGAGCATGCCCAGTATGACCTTCTGTATTGAGTGTGTGAATCCATTCTAAGTAGGGTTGTACTCCAGTCCAGTGTTTGGTGTCCTCAACCTACAGATAGCAACCTGTTTCTGCAGGATATCTGTAGATAGGTTGACAGTATGGAGTCACAATGAGCAACAGATAGGGGGATACAGTAACTATCGCTGTCTGTGCTGCTTGTGTTACATGGTTTGTGTTAGCAGAGATATTTAGACATACGTACTGTTTTACACTGTGATGTATTATGTCATCAACTACTGACAGATATAAATTATTTGCTCACAGTTATTTACTGGGAAATACAAGATGAATGAAGCTGAGTCCAGTATTGTGGTTCGCAGCCTGCACATTTTTGCACACTCCTGCCATTCTGGAGGGGTAACTACAGACACTTGCTGATGGGTCTGTGCAAATGGTCCAGCACCTTGGTAGTATGGTGGCTGAGGATCCTCCTGTTGTACATATATCAACTTAACAGAATGGCCATATCCTGCTGTGGCCATATCTCTCAGCTGTACAGATTCACCCAGGTTACTCAGAAGCAGGGCTCATATATCTGGTGGTTTACAAGCAGATTTGTAGCCACTCATTACTGAGTTTACAGGCAGGGGTAGTATGAACACACATCAGAGTTTCAGACTTCACACATTCCATGACGTCCATGCATCTACACCCTCCAGTCTGTTATTCTATCCTCATGCTAACATTATGCAAGCAATATCTGGGAAGTATCCCTATAGTTGGCCTTTCATCCCAGCAGTATTTATGGATTGGCCCCCAGTTCATGCAGTAGAACATGGAGGGCATGCTACTGGGATTTGTCAATATGGCCTTGCATTTGTGTTCTGTTGACTGCATTAGTTTGTTATTTAGGAGCCCATGAGATACCATGCATTGGCACTATGGGTGAGGCATAGGCCTTTGACAGAGGGTTGTAGGCTATTTGGTAGTAATGCAGGCCATCTGTAGCAGGCCATTGCATTCTGTCACTCCTACATTCCCATTCTGTGAGCTGGTGGATTCAACTGGGGTGACAGGGTAAGTGTTTGAGGTGTTAATGGCAATAGTTCCTGTACATATTGGCCCGGATGCATGCAGGGTGCTGCTTACAGCTAGGGAAACATCTGCATAAGACACCTCTTCAGCATGTTGCATTCTGTGGGTATTCCCATACAGAAGTGAGGTCATACTGTACTCATTCCCAACAGCAAGGATATGACCTGTGATAAACTTGTGGCTGATGGTGGGGTGATCTGAGTGCATGTGTGATATGGAAGCTACTTGCAGCTGACTCACAGATATACCTGGGATATTCCCCTTATGCTGCCTTGTGCAGGGACATAGGCAGTTTCTCATTACTTCATAACTGTGCCTTTTGTAGTCTGCCATTGATTATCCAGACTACATCAGTATTCCATACTATACAGACAACTAATGTGCTGCTAACCTGTATGTACAATTCCAAAGGTGTGTGCAGTTGACAGTTAAATTGTATGCACTCTGTCTAGGGTACTTCCACCTGTATGCTGTGTGTATGTATGGGCCCACATTCATGGCCTGTCCATCTTTCAGACAGTGACAGATATTGACATCTGGACAGTGAGTATGGACGACTGTTGACATGGGTATTGCTGAGAAACATTGTGGTTGGCACTGTAGTTGTTGGAACATGGCCCTGTCATCCACAGTACTGCCCATAGGCCACCAAGACATAAGCCCTCAATGCCTACAAGCTGACCATTTCCATACAATATTGAACATACGACAACCTAACACATGGACCCCTGCATATTGTACACATGCAACAATCTATCCTGTAGATTGGGCCAGCTCGGGTAATCTGTGCTCCACTATTATTACACCTCACATTTACATGTTACTGCATTTCTACATGGGATTGGGGGTGGGCACACCTGACAACTTTAAACATTTGCTATGACTCTATTAATATTTCTGGTACTCTGTTGGCTTCCATTTCATTTTGTATTCTGACCTATCATGCAGACTGGAGGCATATCAGTAGTATACAGATCTTAGGTTTTATTGACCTACATTTTAGTTTCAGACTTCTTACCCTTCAAAACTGATATACAACTGCCAGACCTGTTGTAGTCTGTCTGTGTAGGTCTGGATGGGGGCTGTTAACCATTGCCATCAATTGGAGGCCTTAGACCAGCCTTTCTTTATGGTCATCTACACCTGTCCTGTTGGCTGAGGCTGGTGGTGGGTATGTGAGCCACACTGACAAGCATGTGTGTATCCTATAGACACACATTTGGGCCACAGCATGTACTGCAGTGGGATTTGTCACCTTATCTAGTACTGCCTAGTATGTTGACAGCAGTATTTGTTATGGATTTCATGCTGCCGATATAGGTGTCCATTATCTGCTGCCATCCCATTCAGCCACCCGATTCCCTTGCATGGTCACATCCATACCATAGATACAACTATCAGAACATACTACTCCATTCAGCAATTGACAGGAAGACTGATTTACCTTGTGTCTGTGCCAGTATTGAGGATGGTGCTGGAGTGCTGACTATGTCAGATGCACATAGTACACTCCATATACATGGTAAAGCACATGTAGTGTCATGTTTGGCATCCCTTTTATTGTATGTGCGAGTCAGAGAGAGGTGTCATTCCCTGGGTCCCTACCATGTCATTGTATGTGCTATGCATTGTCTCTTTGCCAAGGCCTGGGCATACTGGGCACACCTCCTTCTGCCTACATGGGCAGGCTCAGGTAGTTCCTCCTATGAGTCACTCTGTGCCTGTGATGGCCTTGGCAATGGTGGGGGGCTGTGTGGCCTTGCCTCATGCGGTTCCTGCTGCAGCTGTTTCTGCAGGATCATATTGTGTAGAATGACACACACTATGAACATTTGTGTACATTTAACTGGAGAGTACTGCAAGGCTCCACCGGATATATCCAGGCAGCAGAACTGTGACTTGAGCATCCCAAACACACGCTCTATTGTGATTCTGGTTTGTGCGTGTGCATCATTATGGAGTTCTTCTTCGGGTGTGTGTGCATTTCTGAGGAGTATCATCAGCCAAAGCTCCAGTGCATAACCGGCATCCCCCATTAGGTGGCCATATGGGATGTCCCCACTGGCAAATGACTAGTACAGCTGTGTCATATGCCAGATGTGGGAGTCGTGATAGCTTCCAGGGCTGCCAGCACACACATTCAAGATAATGCCCTGGGCATTGCACATGACCTGGCAGTTGATGGAGGGTCTATATCACATTGTTGAACTTGTATAAGTTCAAACGATGTAATATTAAACCCAAAAGTCCAAAATGCAAAAATAGCGAAGCCACGGCACATCGATTTTTTTCCCAGGGAAAAAAAATCAGTAGGCCATTTTCAGGGCTTTGCTATTTCCTCCACTGTGGTATAATATTGGAGTTTGTATATTTAAGTAGGGGGCACAGCCTCCCACATTGAGGGATGTGGGGGGTGAATCCTCCCACTTTAGTTTTAGTTTAAGGTTTATGTTTTTTTTTTTTTTTTTTGTTAGGGAACAGCGATTTTTTTCCCTGGGAAACCCCCACTTTAGTATTAGTTTAAGGTTTATGTTTTTTTTTTGTTGTTGTTAGGGAACAGCGATTTCTTTCCCTGGGAAAAAAATCGCTGTTCTGTCTGTTCATTATTGTGTGGTTTCAGACTTTTGGGTTTGATATTACGTCATTTGAACTTATACAAGTTTGACAATGTGATATAGACCCACTGATGGAGGGGAAGCCCTTGCGGTTTATGTAGACCCTACCCTGCTCTCCTAGTGGTGCTTTGATGTGTATGTGCGTGCAGTCTATAACACTCAGAGTATTCTGCTGTTTGGTGGTCAACACCTCACGGGTGTTGAGGAAATATATTGGCTCATTGGCATTTGCTGACATGGCATCCAGGAACTGGTGGAGTACCCTGGATGCTGATGCCTGTGAGATCCCCATGATATCCCCAATTGGCCTTTGGAAAGTACCTGTGGCTAATATTCTTAAGCCTACACATACCTTGGTATCCACTTGGATAGGTTCCCCTCTGTTGGTTCTGTGTGTGAGGCATGGCCGGCACAGCTCAACAATTTGTTGTAGAATTTCCCTGTCCACCCTATAGTGCTCCACTATCTCCAGCTCATGTAGCCCCTGATAGGTAACCCTAGGTCTGTACAGTCTTCTCCTTCTCCTCACTGTGGGTTGGTCATCAGCATTTACATCCTCACCACCCTCAACCTTTTGCACATATTGATGTACGAGAGTAACTGCAGCCACTAACATTTTGTTAGCTTTAATACTTGAGAAACAACAACAATGGGGCAACCACGGCAAAGCACATATATTTAATAAACAATAAGCAGTAAACAGATAAGCGCTTTCGGAGATGCCTCCTTCATCAGATCAATACAAAAATATAAAATCAGTCTGCATATAAATATACTTGAAAAACCAATTACATTAATTAAAACCTTTAACCAATTAACATTTTCTAGCCTTTAAAATAGGTTTTAAAGGTATAAAACCATTTAAGCCTGGTGGAACATCAGCTCTCAAGTCAGCAATCCACTGGGTTTCTTTAACTTCTGTGGCATTTTTATATCACCACCTCTAGGTGCAGGAGTGTAAATATCCAAAGCCATAAATTTAAAATCATGCTGTGGAAATTCAAAAATGTATTGAGCTATTGCATTTCTTTGCACATTTTTCCGTATATCACCCATATGCTGTAAAATACATTCCTTTAACATTCTATTGGTTTTACCAACATAAAAAGAAGTGCATTCTGAACAGGTTGCTATATAAATCACATTTTTAGTAGAACAGCACATGCACATCCCGGAAGCTTGTTCCTGGATCGCTCGTCGGCCATATTGCGTACAGCAGCTCTTGCACTATTTTTGCACACCGTGCAGAGCTTGCTGAATCCTGGGGATTGTGTTACTCTTAAATATATTGCTATAATGTCCCACTCACATACAGGTATAATGACAGTGCCAATGGTGTTTGCTATATAAAGTGAAAGACATTTTAGCCCTTTTGCTGCTGTTACACTGCAAGCCCTTTAAACACATACAAACACACTCAAGCTATAGCAATGCTAGTTTTATACTGCTTTCAGCAAATTGCAGTATATATTGTGTAACACTAGTACTGTCAAACCAGGTCAGTCATTATGTGTAATGTCTACCTGTCACTGTCTCTGAATTCAGAGAATGTCCCTTATTTTGCTTTATATTTTTACCCTGTCCTCATAAAAATTTTGGATTATAGACAGTCAATAATGCCAGACGGGATTAGAGTTTCATACTTCTTAATATGCATGTTGATGAAAAACAGGCTATTCTATTAACTTTTTTAAGTGTGTTAGAGTAATATTTAAAAAGTGTATCTAATTTTGGACATTTATTCTGCCATTAGTTTTGGCTTTGCCCAGAATTCTTGAGCAAAAGAAGTCCAGAGTTATAGTATCAAGTTTCCTCCCTGTATTTTTATAACTTCCTAAAAGTAAAACCATCCCTGAATATCTGGAACATCTGCCCTTTCTAAAACTGAAGATAAGCACTAAGAATAGTTGTGCTGAGTTACCAATATCTAGTGCTTATCTGACTCACGTTGATTTACTGATTACTGGCTATATCCTAACATGGTTATATCATAACCCTCCTTAGGATAAAGCACAAAATCATAGAATGGTCTCTTTTTTCCTCCTCATTTCTCCTCCCCCCAACACATAGCAGTTTTTGTGGGGCCCCAAACAATCAAGGATGATCGGGGGTCCTTCCTCAGCTGTAGATATTGAAGGTACCTAAAGCTGGCTATGATGTTAATTTTAGTGAACAGAATGCCCACATGTAGGAATTAATTAAGTCACGAGCATTGTTAGTAGTAAAACATTTAATGAAATTCTGAAGCCTGCTACTTGATAAAACATTGTTACTACAGCCAGGGATGTCTGAATTTTAAGAAAAAAGAAGTTGTGCCAAACCTTATGTTTCTTCATCTTAAGAGTTATTATTACCCACATTGTGCATTAAGTACACAAGATTGCTGAACTAGTTTTTGTTGTTTTGACAAACATAAAATATTAAAATAAGATAACTTGCTGTGATTAGTGACTCCCAGGACCAGGACACCACCAAAGACCACAGGGTTCGCTGGTGCCTAAACTGGCTATGTCCCCCCTCATATGCCAGTTTATTTGCAGCTTTCAAACCTCACTATCAGTCACGTGGACAGACTGGCTCTGAAGGCCTTGACCCTCCCTTCAAGAAGGGATCCAGGTTACCTCCACCCCCACCCCCCAAAAAAAAAAGTGCACAAGAAGTATGCACACTTATTCATTTATAAATACACATATTTATTTATTTATTGACATTTGTTTACTGGCTAGGAATTAAAACCCCTGTCATCACTGTTCTGGTGAGAAAAGCTCCATGGTCACATACGCAGAGATGATATGACAATGAGCAAAACTTCTATTAAAACAAAAGTATGTATCAGGTTATAACAGAGACATGTGAAGAGACCAGCAATGAATTCAGCATTTCAGAGCTTTACTAGAAAGGCTCACCCAGACTCTGCTACACTTTGCTGTGAGGGAAAGGTTAGTTTTCTTTTCATTTGTTGTATTTTGTATTACTTTATTGCCATTTTCTATTTTGAATACTGTGATTTGTTTTCTTTACCTTGTGTTTTACTTGTATTCTGCTTTTAATTGCATATTAAAAATTGAAAAGAGACCACAGCTCTGACTCTTGTGAGTTGCGCAGAAATAATTTTCCCACCATCCCACCCAGGTACTGTTGTGTTCTTAAACACCACTGTCTTTCTAGTTACCTGCCCCTTATGTTAATTTGACCATATATCTCATTTTGTCTCTGCTTTTACTGGCTTGTTTGAGTAAGCACAAAATTATCATTTTGTGAAATCACCCCCCTTCAACTATTTAAATTTAGTGGCCATCCTACTGTATTCCATAGTACCAGAATACAAAAGTGACTACTCCCTTTCAATCTATGTTGCTGTTTTAAAAATAGTGACTCTCCACTAAAACTTAAATTTTTAGACAGGTAAAACTTAAGTTACCTACTTTGACATCTCTAGTGCACACTGCAGTGTTTAGGATAAGCCATTTTTTTCATCTTACCTAAGCATCTATGGCAAGACCACCAGTTATTGGAGAGCCCACATTCTGCCTCTCAGTAGTCATCTTGGGATTAGTGCTTCTGTCTTCTCCTGGTGAGAGAAGTAGTGCAGTTACATTATTTCCTGGAGACTGCTGATCACCAGAAAGCTTAATAACTGCTTTATAGGTGACAGCTTGGAATCTGTGCTTATATCCTGATCCTGGTGAGAGTAGGAGCAGAGTGCTTTGATTCCTGACTCTTTCTGGTTTGGGTCCCTGTGACTAGCACTTGCTCTAAAACCTGCTGGAAAGCACTAGGAAGCCTTAAACTGATACAAGCACTCAACTCTCCTTGTTAATAAGGAGACATTAATCATAGGCACTAAACTGCCTATAATTGCAAAGTACCTTGGCAAGGTTAGGGGGAAAAAGTACCTAACCAGGCATGTAAAAGGGTCAGCTTCCAGGGATTTCTCCTGTCCACCCAGTGAATCTGGGAATACTGGGGCAATGCAGCAATTGCCTCATGTAAACAGAGAACCCTTTCCTCCTACCATCCAACATTACAACCTGCAAGAGATGCACTTACATAGCCAAACTGGAAGCAAAGCTCTCTCCAGCCAAGTTTGTGCTAGACAATCAAGAGGAGAAAGTTAACACCCACACTACACCTCAAGAAACACATAGCCCTTCAAAACTCTCACCACCAACACCCACACATAGCAACACTAAACCCACATATGCAGAGGGCCTTAACATTAACCTGCCCAAGCAACAAGGACCTCCGAAGCTGAAACGCAAACAAATACCAATCACAACCAAAGTATCACATAGTTCACAACACCAGTGTGCCACCCAACAACAACCCCTAAGGCAAGACAACATACCCAACATTTTAGTCATAGGTGACTCTATAGTCAGGCACATGTCCCACTCACCAGGCTGAACAAGGAGAAAATTACAGTCAGCTGCCTGTTGGGTGTCAGGATCTGCCATATAATGCATGAACTCAAGTCACTCCACAACAAGTACAAATATGAATCGGTCATTGTCCATGTTAGAGTGAATTACTTCAGACGTACCTCCCTGGACTACATGAAAAGAGACGTAGAAGAGTTCTTGGATCATGTGACCCAGGCAGGTATGACCCTAGCCCTAAGTAGCATCCCGCCTTTGCCCAGAATGATACCACAGTATAAGGACAAAATGATTGACTTCAACAATTGGCTAAGCTTCTGGTGTCATTCAAAGGGTATCCAATATCTGTCTGCCTGGGACGACATGATAGACAAACCACAATGCTTTGCCAGAGATGGTCTGCACCTGTCGCCCCTGGGATTCAGGTTACTGGCTAAGGCTCTTGCCACCCCATAGTGCCTTTTTTTAGGCAAGGCTCAAAGGAAAAAAACACCACCATAACAGGTACAAGTATGCAAAATCTGAAGGTAATGCTACTCAATGCTAGAAGTCTAAACTTCAAAATGCACTCTCTTGAGGCACTCCTAAAAATGGAGAACATATACATCTGTGCAGTAACTGAGACCTGATTCAAGGCTCCACAGAGCACTCCTGCAATACCAGGCTACAACTCTTACCACACATTTAGGCCACCAAACTAGGACCGAAACACTAAAGGTGGAGGAGTGTCCATATTCACCAAGGATATTCACACCTCCAGGCTAGTTGCCCAACACAATGCATCTGAAATTCTCCAGGTGCAATAAACACTAGGTAAGACTGCAAACCAAATTGTAGCTTGCTGCAGATCCTCCACCATGCCCCAAGATTTTCACTACACCTTTCTAAACATACCGGAAAATATTAAGATACAACCAAACACCCTAATATTGGGTGATTTCAACTACTCTGCCATTAACTGGGAAAACTACTCATGTACCAACACCTTTGCTCAATGATTCTTGGAATTCATAAATTCCAACACCCTGGATCAACTAATCCATAGTCTCACCAGGGACTCCAGTATCCTGGACCTGGTCATTATCAACATGGGAAATCGATGCTCCACACCAGTGGTCAACCCCCACCCATTTGTTAGGTCTGACCATAAGCTAATCACCTTTGACATCCACATCCCACCCCCATGCTCCAGTAAGGAAACATCCGTAAAAAACTTTTCAAGGCCAACTTCATGCTACTCAAGTCAGAAGTGACAAACATCATGACACCCATGCAGACGGGAACTGAAAGTTCGACTGCCGAATCCTACACTAAAACACTGTATGAGCACATCCACTCGTGCACGAATCGTGCCATCCCAAATAGAAACAAGACGCTCTCCTCCAAAAAAAGGAAGCCAATCTGGTGGTCCTCTGTCATAAACAAACTATACAACAGAAGGAAGAAATTGTCGCAGAAAAGAGGAAAATCCCAGGATGCAAAAAACTCCCTTACCAGCCTCAGAAAGAAGCTGAGATCCCTCATAAAATCCTCTAAAGCTAGTTACGAAAATAAAATTGCCAAAGATTCCAAAGACAACCACAAGGCATTCTATAGCTATGTCAAGAATCTAAATGGCAATGCTCAGATCTGCTCTGAGCTACAACAGAATGGTGTTAAATATACTGATCCCAAGGATATTGCCAATGCCCTGGCAGATTGATTCAGTGCCAACTCCACCCCCCTTTCACCCCCTAAAGGGCCCATCTCAATACTGAAAGATTGCCAAATTCTGGTAATCATGGCCACATGGGTAAAAAACGCACTTTCCAAAGCTAAGAATACAGCATCCATGGGACCAGACGACATCCCAGGCTGTGTACTACATGAACTACAAAATGAACTGGCATCTCACCTAAGTGTCATGTTTAATCATAGCCTCACCTCAGGCTTCGTGCCCACTGAGTGGTGCACAGCTACAGTTATCCCACTCCATAAGGGGGGATCCACCTTGGATCCTGGGAACTACCATCCCATCAATCTGACATGCCTGATCTGCAAGGGCATGGAATGTTGTATCATGGAACTTATAAATAAAGACATCGGCAGCCTTCAAACACTGGACCCCACCCAGTTTGGGTTTGTGAAGGGCTGATTGTGTCTCCTGAATCTGATTGACTTCTTTGAATCAGTCTCCAGAGCCGTGGACGAGGGTAAGGTGATCCACACAGCCTATCTGGACCTTGCCAAGGCCTTCAATACCATCCCCCACTCTGGAATCATAGATAAACTTACTAAGCTGGGCATAAATCCATATGTCACTTGATGGGTTGCCAACTGGCTTACTGACAGAATCCAAACTGTAAAAGTAGCCGACTCCAAATCCAGCTCCAGACAAGTGACAAGTGGAGTACCTCAGGGTTCAGTCCTAGGACCGCTCTTGTTTGGCATCTACTTCTCTGAAGTACAGGCCAACACTAAGGGACTCTGGCTAACAAAGTTCACAGATGACTGCAAACTGGGAGTCATTACTGAATCCCCAAATGATGTGGATATTCTACAAAAGGGCCTTACAGAAACAGATGTTTGGTGCCAGATCCATGGGCACAAGCTCGATGCCAAGAAGTGCATAGTTATCCCCTTTGGGAAAAAACATGTACCCATGAATTACCACATAAGTGGCAGTACACTAAACACCGAAAGTGTGATAAGAGACTTAGGAACACAGGTGGACAGTAGTCTCACCTTCAATAACCACATCACCACAACAGTCAGGAAATCCTTCTATGTGGCATACCTCATCACTAAGGGCTTTTCACTTAAAGAAATCCCAATCCATCAAAGCCACATACTCCAAGGACCTAAACTTTGTCATCACAATGAACAAAACATGCTGGATGGATAGGTTCCTGACCCAGAGACTCCCCATACTCTGGAATAGACTGCCCATACATGTCAAGCAGAGTGCCTCCTTGGCCCTCTTCAAAAGGAATCTTCACGACTGGATGGGAGATAGTAAATTTACCCCAGGGATCATGTCAGTTGCCCTGCTAGGCAGTGGTCCAGGTAAGTAAATATTGTGGGAAGAAATAGCCAGGGAATTGTTATGGCTAGGCTTGTACAGGCCCTAGGGCCGATAGCCTAGTACCAACCTATGAACCTAATTGCTCTGTGCAGCACACATAAATTAAGGTGAATGTTTTACAAAAATATGCAAATGACAGTGGAGGCTGCACTCTAGTACACCTCCATTAAAGGGAATCTGTTATAAAAATGAATATGACAGTTTTGCTGGTTGCACTGTACAGTACACATACTCATATATTAAAGGAATTTTTTATACAAAGACAATACTGGAGATAGATCAGCATTCATGTAAGGAGTGAGCAATAATTACTGGGTGCCCAGGTTAGGCTCACTGAAGTGTGAAAGGATGAAGACAGAAAGTGCAATCTATTGTTGGGTAATAGAAAGGAGAGATTTGTATAAGGATAGAGGAGGTTAGTGTAATACAAAATAAAGACTGATGAGTTAGGAATATATGGCAGAAGATATGCAGGGGGATATGTGGTGGCCAAAGTGATCTGTATTTGAGATAAGAAGTGGATGAGGAACTTGAAAAGGTCAATGATATATTAGGAGAGCATTCCAGTGGTCAGAGATATATTACAGAAGCATTCTGATGGCCACTGATATATTAGGGCAACATTCTGATGCCAGTGATGTATGGGGAAGTCATTCTGATGGTCACTGATATATTAGGGGAACATTCTGATGATCAGTGATATATTAGGGGAAATTCTGATGATCAGTGATATATTAGGGGAGCATTCTGAAGATCAGTTTGACATATTAGGGGAACATTCTGATGCCAGTGATATATGGGGGATCATTCTGATGGTCAGTGATATATTAGGGGAGCACTCTGAAGGTCAGTTTGACATATTAGTGGAACATTCTGATGCCAGTGATATATGGGGGGGGTCATTCTGATGGTTAGTGATATATTAGGAGAGCATACTGAAGGTCAGTGTGATATATTAAGAGAACACTCTGATGCCAGTGATATATGAGAGGGGTCATTCTGATGGTCAGTGATATATTAGGGGAGCATTCTGAAGGTCAGTTTTATATATAAGGGGAACATTCTGATGCCAGTGATATATGGGGGAGTCATTCTGATGGTCAGTGATATATTAGGGGAGCATTCAGACGGTCAATGTGATATATTAGGAAAACATTCTGATGCCAGTGATATATATGGGGGGAGTCATTCTCATGGTCAGTGATATATTAGGGGAGCATTCTGATATCAGTGATATATGGGAGGCATCCTGATGGATGGTTAGGGGAGCATTCTAATGATGGTTAGTTTAGAAGAAAAAAGTCAGCACAAAAGATGTGCTGTAGTAGGTGGTGGCAGCATTTGTGTCAGTAGAGGTAGAAGAAGAAAGAGAAAGAGAAGCTAGTCAGGTGGTTCCAGACCTCTCAACTCTCCATATTTTTTGGGGAACATTATTTTCAAACTTGATTTACCCCTGAACAGGCTGTAACTATTTTTGGAGGAATTACCTATTGTAGGACTGATTTACACTTCACACAGTTTTCTGAATCCTACTCATCACATGTGATTTCTGAACCTGTCTAGTAGACAGAAAAGCACAGCACATGACTAACAGATTAGTAGCACCAATAATTTAAAGAAATTGTTACAATGTCTGTTTGATAATAGGGTTATATATTTCCATTATTTTTGTCACTCTGTTTTTAAACATGCTTTTGAGTAGTATCCCAATTCTTATTTTAAGCGGTGAATTTAGTGCTATTTGTATTCAATATCTATACTAATTAGTTGCCTAGAGGTTGTAAAGTATGGGTGTTTCAGAGCAGTGACATTGCCATGTGTCAAGAAGAAAGAATTGTACATCTTGTTTGAAGGTTTTTGGTGCATTATTTACAAAAGGGAGGTTGGGAGGGAATTCCACTGTATTGTAGTGTGGCAAGCATATAATTAGTCTCCATGAGAGTTATGTGAGAGCAGTACATTCCCCAGACATTTTTCAGATGTACAAAGAGTATGAGAAAGTATATAACAGTGCAGTAGACTGCTGAGGGAGGGATAGACTTGTGGCTGGTAGAGAAAATTGGGTGCTATTTCCAATCAATTGAGTTTAAGAATTTTGTGTAGTTTGAATTAGTTTAGCCAGTCTTAGAGCTACTCAGTGAATTCTGTTAGGAAAGATGGCTGCCAGCTTTGAAACCTTGTTGTATGCTTGATCACATTTTGTGAATTGTGTTGATTGCAGATTCGTACAGATTGCCACTGCATATGTCAGGTGAGGGATAAGGTAGGGAGCAGCAGTGACCTTCTTTGCTTGATCCAAAATTTTTTTTTGGCTGAATAACCCTTACCGAATCTTTAGCTGATCTTATGGGTTACCTGGTGAATGTGTAGATCAAATTTTAGCTGTTCCGCAACAGTAATTCTAAGTAGTTTCGTGTGTTGGACAAGTTAAATGAATGCAATGTCAAATGATTGAAAAATAAGTGGGTTGAGTAGTGTAAAGTGAATAAGTTTTATTTATTTATTTTATTTGTTGAAGGGGAACTAGGTTAGATTCCAGAAGCCAGGTTTCCACAGATGTGAAGGGATGCTGAGTGACTTGTTAAAGTTCAGAGTTAGATGCAGCTGAACAGATAATGGTGGAGTCATCTGAGATCAGGGTTCCCAGATTTCATAAGGGCCAGGTAGGGACAAAAAAAAAAGCAGAAGTGGCTCCGCTTTGCGATTTTTAATTGGCTCGAATGCCAGTATATGAGCCAATCAAAAATTCACACAGCAGAGCCTGTTCTGTTCAGTACAGAACAGCCTGCTGTTCCGCATTGAACAGAAGTGACTCAGCTTTGTGATTTATGACTGGCCCATATGCCAGTATGCACGCCAATCACAAATCGCACATTGGAGCCTCTTCTGTTCAATGCAGAACTTAACCGGCAGTGTGGGACTCGGGATTGGATTACTAATCCTGAACAGTCACACTCAAATAGGGATGTTTGGCAATCCTGTCTGAAATCCAGATCAGGGTGGAGTTGGTTAGTGCAGTGGACAGATTGCTGATGAATATACTGACAAAGTGGGCTGAGGATAGATCTTTGAAAGACACTGACTGGGATGGGTAGGCATGTGGTGGAGGCCTTTAGCCATTTTACACTTTTGAGTTCTATGGTGAAGGTAAGATTTGAACCTTGGATTGGCTTTGTCTAATAAGCCTATCTTGGACAGTTTGTGAAGGAGAAGGGGGTGTTAGACAATATAAAAAGTTTTAGATAGGTCAAGGAATACTGCAAAGATTAACAGGTTTCTGTCTCTAAGGATATTTAGAGTGATGAGAAATGAGAGTCAAAGTCAAAAGTCAAAGTAAACTTTATAGTCATTTAGAACTACGCTTGTGTAGCCTAAACATTCGTGCATCAGCTGATTTCTTGAGATTACAAAGGAAAGTGAAATGACACATACAACAAGAAGAATAAACATAACTAACAAATACAATACTACTCCCAATACATGCAAGAAAGCGCAGAGACATATACCAACACTCATAAACGATAAAAATACCCTCCCCTGATTTAAATTAATTACCATATTTAAAGTAATGCAAAACATACTACAGATTGAAATGCCTGAGTTATTTGTCTAATATTGCACTTGAGTGAGTTAAATAATACTGACTATGGATATAACAAATAAATATTGCACTTACTTGGAATATATGTAAGCATATATTGCACAAATAAATAAAAATTGTCTTATGTGTCCAGACCCCTGGGACTAGTGCCTGAGTTCAGAAGTCTAATCACAGTAGGGTAGAAACTGCTACTGAATGTGGTAGTCCTGCAAATGATACTGCATTATCTCCTGCCTGATGCCAGATGCTTAAACAGTCCATGCACAGGATTCGTGTTGTCCTGTATTATTCTGAGGGCTTTCAGATGCTTCTTGCAAAATAAAGATGTTGTATCGATGGAAGACTGGAACCTGTAAACCTCTCTGCAACCCCCACCACACTTTGTAGTGCCTTGCTTTCTGTAACTGTGCAGCTTCCAAACCACACTGTGAAATTGCAGATGGCGATACTCTCTATTGTACCTCTATAGAAGGTGGAGAGAATATAAGGTGGAAGCTTAGCTTTTTTCAGCCTTCTTAAAAAGCGTAGGCATTGGTGCACTTTCTTGACCAGTTGTCTGTTTTATCTCGACCCCGAGATATCCTCTGATATGTGTACACCCAGGAATTTCATACTCTTAACCCTCTCCACACTCTCACCATTGATCTTGAGCATTGGGTGGTTTGTTCTCCTTTTCCTGAAGTCAATGATAATCTCTTTGGTCTTGCTTACATTCAGGTCAAGGTTGTTCCCCTCACACCAACTGATCAGAGATGTCACCTCCTCTCTGTACGCCCTTTCATCCTCCTTTGTGATGAGCCCTATGACTGTGGTGTCCTCAGCAAACTTGATGATATGGTTGGACTTGTGATTAGTATAGCAGTTGTAGGTTAGGAAAGTGAATAACAGTGGGCTTAGAACACAGGCCTGTGGAAACCTGGTGTTAATCATGATGCACTTTGATGTGTTCTTACCTGAAAACACCCTCTGTGGTCTCCCAATCAGGAAGTCCAGGATCCAGTTACAGAGATGTTTACTGATTCCTAAATGTGCCAGTTTTTCTATTGGTACCACCACATTAAATTCAGAGCTGAAGTCTATGAACAGCATCCTCACATAGTTGTCTTTGCCCTTCATATGCTCAAGGGAGATGTGTAGGGCTACTGATATGGCATCAGCCATGATCGGTTAGCTCTGTATGCAAACCGCAGGGGGTCAAAATCAGGAAGTAGGCATGATGAGGGATGCTTTTTGATCAGCTTCTCAAAACATTTCATAACAGTGGATGTCAGAGCAACTGGTCTATTGTCATTAGGGCTGTTTCTTTTTTGTAGTGGGATGATAGTTTCCTTGAAGCATAAGGGTACTTTTGCCATAGCAAGAGAGGTGTTAAATATTTCCTTGAGCACTGTGCATAGTTAATCAGCACAGCCTTTTAATACCTTGTCCAGTATGTAGTCTGGGCCAGCAGCCTTCCTGGGGATCACTCTCCTTAGCTCTCTTCTTACCTCCTCTGTGATGAGGCTGAGTACTGCATCCTTCTCATCAGTGGGTAGCTTTAGTGCCAACCTGTTGTTTCTTTTTTCAAATTTACCAAAGAAGATGTTCAAACTGTCCAGGAACTCAACGCTGTCCTCACACTGTGATGACTTGATTTTGCAGTCAGTGATCTCCTGTCTGCCTTGCTATAGTATCCTTGTATCCTTCATGTCTTCAAAGTGGCTCTGTACCTTTCTGCCATACTCACTCTTAGCCTCCTTTATACCCCTCCTCAGATTACCTCTTGTTACACTTAGGGCTGCTTTATCCTTAGCCATGTAAGCTGTGTTTCTCTCTTTCAGAAGCTCATATTCCTTAGGGGTGAGCCATGGCTTCTGGTTAGCTCTAACAGTGATACTCTTGGTATTTCTTACCCCATTAACACAGTTTGAAATGTATACCATCAATACCTCAGTGTATTCATCAATGTTCAGATGCTGATTCACTGGGGCTGCCTGCTTGAACATATGCCAGTTGGTTCTTTCAAAGCAGACTTGAAGGGCCTCCATAGCCCCCTCAGACTATACCCTGATTTGTTTCTTTGTGGGTTTCTCTCTAACCAGTGCAGGTTTGTAAGCTGGTGATAGCAAGACAGTATAATGGTCAGAATTTCCTATTAGTGGAAGTTGCACTGCCTTATAAGATTTCTTTAAGTTTATATACACCTTGTCCAGGATATTATCACCCCTTGTAGGAATGTCCACATACTGATGGTAGTATAAGAGTATTTCTTTCAGATCTGCTTTATTAAAGTCACCAGCTACCACATGTACAAAGTCAGGATATTTGCTCTGGAGCTCACCCATATAATTGCATAGTTTATTTAGAGCCTCAGTGGTATTAGCACTAGGTGGGATATACACCACTGTTACACTAACCCCATTCAGCTCCCTGGATAGTAAAATGGTCTACAGTTAATGGACAGGAACTTTAAGTTTTCACAGCAGTGTGTCAGTAGGATTTCACAGTTGCTGCACCATCTTTTGTTAACATAAATACAGACTCCACTTCCTCTGGCCTTTCCACACAGTGCATGTTTTCCATCTGCATGAAACAGCATAAAATTATCTACGTTTACATTTATCATATCATGCAGCCACATCTCAGTAATCAGAAGTAAATAAGTGTTTCTCACCTTGTTCTTGTTAGAGAGTTCCAGTCTCAAGTACTCCATCTTGCTATCCAGTGATCTCGCATTAGCTAGCAGTATAGTTGGTAGTACAGGCCTGTAGGGGGTTGATTTTAACTTTACATCAATACCTGCTCTGTAACCTCTTTTCCTTGGTCTCTGACATCTCTTTCTCTTTTTTCTTGTCCAGCATATTCCAGAAACCTGTTCTACCAATTTCAGGTACTTTAGAGTATGAAAAGTTAAAATACCCAGCTGTTGCAGCTCTGTACAAGTAGTAAGCCCATATACTCTGCAAACTTCAAGGCATCCAACCAGCAACATGTAAATGTTGACTGTTTAATTTCTAGTAACTTCTGTCTACTATAGGTTATTGTACCTTCAGCTGGAAGTGCAGAAACTGATTTTTTCAAGATTTTCTGTACAAAAGAAGACAAAATATGCATATCTCTAGAATGAGGTGACACAGCCACACAGGGTGCCGCCATTTTTTATTTTTGGTTCTGTGAGATGGCTGAAAGCCATGTTGGCATGGTGACATGAGATTGTGGTTCAGGAGAAAAGTTAGCAGGTGTGAATAGATACATTTCTCCAAGATTTTTGTGAGGGGTGATCATAAAGCTATGGGCCTGAAGTTAGGAATATCAGAAAATGGGCCCTGTTTGTGTAGTGGGAAGATTAAAGATTTTTTTCCCAAATGAAAGGGAGATATGCTGTCTGTATTAATCTGTTAAAAAGAGACTGGTAAGTTAAGCTGTGTGTGTGTGTGTGTGTGTGTGTGTGTGTGGTGGGGGGCTATTATCTGGGGCTGTAGTGGTTACTTAGTTGTCTGATGGTTTTGGTAAGAATTATTTTGATACCAAGAATATTTTCTGCATAGCATATTGAAGCTGGAGCCGAGTCTGTACTATGGTTAGAATTTGAGAGACATGCAGCAGTATATATTGAAAGTATAACCTGCACTGAAGTCAGATTCAGTAGGTACCAGGTTAGATTTTGAGGATTTGCCTGGGTTTAAAAGTTAAGAACTGGTAGACCAGAATAGTTTGGGGGATTTGGTGTGGTGGTTCTGTTGGGAGAGGAAATCATATTTTGTGTCTTGTGTTTTTATCCTTTTGTCAGGTGTTCCATGCCTTATCTCTTAAGTGCCCAAGATATTTGGTAGCTAAGAAACAAACAACTTTCAACATTACTGTCATCTTTATAATAAAGCTAAAGCCCAAATAAATTCAGACAGGGACTGGAGTTAAGCTGACTATTTTGTATCTCAGTGGGGCAGAAGAATTCAGGATGTTTAAAAAGTATTGTTAAAGTGTCAGACAGTTCCATCCAGTTGTAAGAGCTTTAGTGTGTCCCAGTTATAAACCTGGGGGGATGCAAGAAATGGATCCTTGTTGAGGTTAGAGAGATTCCTGACAGGCTTGTAGATAGATGACTTGCAGTGTTTCCGTATGTTGGATGGTTTTTACTAAGGGTATGTGGTAGTTCAGCTACATGACTGATGTTTGAGTTTTTACTTAAAATCCAGTCAAGTATGGATGGTGAACCTGTAGATATATTGTGTGGAATCATTAAGCTAATTAACTGAGTGAAGTTGAATAGGTTACTACAGATGGGTTGATATGGGAGTGTTGTAGAGGATCTATTGATGTTTACATCACTTTGGAAGATAGTTTCAACTGATGTGATAACCAGGAGGCAATTTATTTCAACATGCTTCATTTTGAGCCACTAGAGAGTGAGATATAGAGGGCTTTATTTAAATAGCCATGGAATTGTTAATCTTTAGGAGGGAAATCAAGAATTCTGCTTTTGAGAAAATTGGAAGTTATTTCGGAGGGCTGGAGAGAAACGCTCCACGGAATAAATTACATGATAAATGGTATATAATAGAAGTCAAAGATAATTATGCAGTAGTTGTGCGGATGACATTATAAATACAAGAGCAGATTTGTTAATGTTTAAGTAGTGAGCACAATTACAAACACAGAAAAAAAAAAACAATAATATGTAAAAGCACAGTACTACAATTGTCTAACAGCTACAGTCAAGAATAAATAATAGAGTAATGACTAGTAAATCCTGGAAGGTTGAACTAGCCATAATTAATATTCAGTTCAGTTTTTTATAGCGATAGAGAGTCTGTTTAGTCGGGGTTTGGGCAAGGACAGAGCCAGTGAGTATTTAGGTGTGATTTAAGAGCAGTCTTGAAAAGATGGGTAGGAAGGGTAGTTATGGTAGTTAAAGGTTGTTCCAGAGCTTGGGTATGGTGCAGGAAAATAGTGCTTCCCCTGCTGAGATTTTGGTTTTGGTGACCTGGAGTAGATTTTTGTTGCATGAGCGTAGGGGTTTGGAAGAGTGTTGGGGATGGAGAAGTGTATGGAGTGATGGGATTCTGAGAGGATGGTTTACAAGTTTATGAGCAAAGGCAAGTTGAGTTAGTTGTAGGAGTTGAGGGAGCTCGAGCCAGTCTAGGTCTCTAAGGGAGACACAGTGGTAGCTGCGGTAGGAGGTACAAGTGGCAAATTTTGCAATTTTATTGTACCAGGCTACAAGTTTGTTTAGGTCTGACTGTCTAAGAGTTGTAAGCATGGGTGATGCATAGAGTAGGGTGGAAATTAGTTGGGAATTCTAGCTGGTTTGGTGAGGTATTGGTGGTTTCTATATAAGGCAACCAATTTTTGGTGAACTTTTTTTATTGTTAGTGATATGTGGGTGTCAAATTTGAGATTGTTGTCTATCTGTACACCAAGTAGTTTAGTGTGGACTGTTGGTGAGATGGAGGTATTTTCCTTGGCTTGTATATTGAAGTGGGGTTGTTTGTGGTAGATCTGGAGGGTTAGAAGATGAGGAGTTTTGTCTTGTTTGGATTGAGGAGGAGCTGACCATTAGATAGCCAGCTTTCAACAGAAGAGAATGATTCTTGTGTGATCTGTTGGAATTCTGTTAGAGTTGGATCTGAGCAGATTAGAGTGGAGTCATCTGCAAACTGCATGGGGGAGGCATGTTTGGTGGCAGTGTGCAGGTTGTTGGTGAAAAGGGAGAAGAGAAGGGGGCCAAGGATGGAGCCTGGGGAACCCCAAGGGTCACAGGGAGGTGAGGGGATATATTGTTGTTCCGGACAACTGATTGCTGGTGGCTGTCTAGGTAGCTGTGGAACCAGTTGGTGACTGGAGTGGAGAAAGAAAGGTTGGAGAGAGCAGAGAGTAGTAGGTTGTGTGACACAATGTCAAAGGCCTTAGATAGATACAGAAATACAGCAGAGGAGAAGAGGCCATTGTTTTTGTGATGGAGAATAGTGTTGGTGAAGGAGAGCAGAGCAGTTGTAGTGCTGTGGTGTGGTCTGTAACCATGCTGGGTATTGGAGAGGAGGTTATTGTTAAGGAGGAATTAGGAGACCTGTGAGTTGATGCATTTTACGAGTATCTTGGAGAGAGGGGAGAGGATGGCAATGGGGTGGTAGTTGGAGAGGTCTGTGGAGGGGCTACCTTTGTGGAGGGGAATGATGTGGGATATTTTCCATAGCATGGGTACATAGGATTCAGATATGGAGTGGTTGATTAATATGGAGATTGGATAAGCTAGGACATCAGCTGCTATTTTTAGGTATTCAGTGGGCAGGTTGTCGGCTGCAAGTTTTGTGGGTTTTAGTTTTGTCAGGAATCATTTTATGTAGGAGGTGGGTACCTTGGAGAGGAAGAAGGTAGGAAGGGGTGGATTTGGGTTGGCAGTGGGGGGGGGGGTTGGTGTAGGGAAATGTTTTTTGGTTAGGGATAGTACGGTTTCTGTGAAATGTATGTTGAAGGAGTCAGCTATGCTACAGGTGGAGAGAAGGGTGGGTGGCAGGGGGAGTGTTTACTTTTCCTGGACAGAGGATAGAGTTAATTGTGGACCAGAATTGCTTGGGGTTGCTTTGGGAAGAGATTAAGGATGTCTGATAGAAAAGGGCTTTGTCTGCTTTTACTTGCTTTTTGACCTTGTTTTGTAGTTCAAGGAAGAGTTGTCTATCTGAGGGGATTTTAGTTTTGCACCAGCATTCCCGTGTTTTATCCCTGGTTTTCATAAGGCCCATAGTAGTTTTTTGTAGCCAGGAGGAGCTCTTAGGTCTGATTTTGGTGTCTCTCAGGGGGGCATGGGAGTGAAGAAGTTGGGGTTGAAATTAGCTTTGTTGCAAACAAGTCTTTAGGTAATGGGTTTACTATTATTTATGTGATGTCTTAGTAGGAAGGTTGGGGAATGGTCATTGAGGGAGACAGGTAGACAGCCTGTCAGGTAAGAGTGAGGGTCCTTGTTTACTAAGACACAATCAAGAATGGTGTGATTATTAGGATTTTTATTGATCCTGGCAGGGGATTGTATTAGCTGTGAGAAACCGTGGAGATGTAGGTGGAGGGCTGGATGGTTGCTATTGCAGCATAGCCAATTGATGTTAATGTCTCCGAGGATGACAGTTTCTTGGGGTAGGGAGAGATTGGCCCAGTTTAGTAGGTTTTCAGTGGGAGGTATGCTTTGGCCTGTTGGGAAATAGCATCCTATAATGTTGATTGCTTTCTTAGGGTTTAATTTGACAGTGGTGTAAAGGATTTCTTCCTTGTCAAACTGGGGAGCTGATTTGGTTAGAATTTGGATATCGAGGTGGTGTTTATACAATAGTGCCACACCTCCTCCTTTTCTGAATAGTCTGTCCTTGCGAAGGATGTTCTATCCAGGTGGGAGTATTTCCTCACTTTTGAGACCAGCTGTAGTATGTTTTAAATTAAATCTCTATAGGGTGCCCATAAGAAATTATTTTTACATTAATTGTATTCAGTTGTTTTATAATTATTTTTGTAGGTATTTATATTATATTGTATTTTATTAAGTATAAATCTTGGGGGGAATTTTATTAATTAATAATCTCTCCTCCTCCATAAAAACATATTATTCAGGTATTAAAAAAAAGATTTGTATTAATTAAACAGGTATTATAGTTATATTTATATAATAGATTTAATATCTTTAGATAATATATATTATAAATAAGTTATCTCTGACCTGAATTGGGTACATATTTAGTAAAATCACTAATGAGAATATTTTTGTTCTCTTATATTATCAAAAGTATTTCTATTTACAATGAAGCCATATGAAGTTAGATCTTTTATTAGGTTTGGTAAATTGGTGAAATAAAATAAATGTATATTGGCAAGAGATGGGGTTAACTCAGTTTTAAAAAAAAAACCTTATGTATATTATGAATGAATATTTAGTTTTAGGATTTTATATATCTCTGGTATAATACCATCATTACCGTTTGATTTATTTATTTGTTATTTGTAACTTAACTTGTATATGAAATATCTTTGTCCAATATAGTAATCTGTTGTTTATTAAGCTTTTATTCATGTTTGTGGTTATAAACTCCTTTATTTCATCCAGTATATAATTTTTATTTTTTCTTTCCTTAGATTTTCTTTTTTCTTTGATATGAAATTTTTTCTTTCTTTTTTTTTTTTTTTTCTTTTCTTTTGTTTTATTTTAAGCTTATGTAATATTTTGAAAAAGATTGTATTTCTAAAAACTTTTTAATCTTTTTTTTTTTTTTAGTTAAAAAATTTCTTTGTTCATTTTTTTTTTTGTTTTTTTTTTCAATAACTCTCTTGTCCATAATATTTTTTATTATTTATTATTATGAGTCTAATTTACTTTGAATATCTAACAATTCCTTATCCCAAGATTTCTTTTTATTATTATACCATCTGATACTTTGTCCATAGACAATGGAGATTCAGTATTATGTATATCTAAAAAAAAAGTTGTAAATTGAAAATATATTTTTTTTATAGTCTTTTAGCTGAGTTAAGTATGCTGGTATCTTTTGATCTGAACATTACCTTATAGTGGTAGTATCACTTTCATGTAGTATACAATTAAAATCACCAGCTAAAATAATATCCCCTATAGAGAATGATATGATCTTATCAATATGATGTTTCACTGTATTAATAGGCTAGTTTATCAATATCTTTTTCAAGAGATGGGTTTCTTGCAGGAAGACTAGATTGGCCTTGTGTAAATTAATGTATCTTATTAGGCTTGCCCTTTTACATGGATTATTCAATCCATTAATGTTTAAAGAAATTCCTTTTAAAGATGTCATTTGGCATTTTTAAAACTCAAGAATCTTATGATCGAAATAACAAATAACAAGATAAATAATGTTACATGTCCAGGTGTACCTTTAAATATAGCTGTATTTATTAAATCTCTTATGGGATTTTGTATAGGATTCAATTTTGTTTGTAGTGACAATGAGTATACAAATATATTGTGGATGTCAAAACTATAACATATAACAATGAACAAGCTACCACCTTATCAATTTAATACTAGTTATATTTAACTGAGGTTAACAGTTTTCAATTCAATTATCTATCAAGACAAAACTACACATTTGGTAAAACAGCATCATATAAACTAAAATAAACTTTTTTTTTTAAACTGTTCATACTACTATATAGATCTATGTAATATATAACACTTGTATTCAAATAGCATTCAAATAATCTTGATGTTAGAAATCAAGAGGAGAGAAAATTAGGTTCTAACATTCATTTAAATCAAAAACTTTGGCTAATATGATTCAGACATTACATATATTAAGATGCCTCTATTTTCTGTCATGTGAATACTATTAACAGCTTCCAAAAAAAAATCTTGAATTGTTAAACTCATTATTGTCAATAGAGTCAAATATTGTATTCATAAAAATTATTATAAATCATATTGCATAGTTATGCAAATTCTCAGAAACACTTGCATTATTAAAAAAAAAAAAGCCATCACACACATACACACAGACACACACACACATACATACACACACACACACACACACACACACACACATATATATATATATATATATATATATGATCTCACTGAGTTATGTCCTTGTTGAGCACTATCCTACTTGCTGTCCCTAGAATAAATCTGTCTGCTTTATAGAAAACAATCATGCTAACCTACTGCTTTAAAATATATCACATGACATTTCTTCCAGAATAGAATTATAAAATTGTTTATGCTTGTCAATCAGATGAATTAAATGAATTATAATAAAGTATATGTTTGGAACAGAAGTTTTTAACACAGATTATTATGCTGCTGTTAAGTAGATTTTCAAAAACATTTAAATAAATGTTTCATTTTCTACAAGAAACTACATAATTTAAACTCATTATAACTGACATTTTATGAATAGAGTATTTTTCAGAGGTTATACTAACTGCTTTCAGTTTCTCTGTGAGAATTCTGTGAGTTGAAGCTTTGAAGTAGTTCATGGACACTGAGATTGTCTCCTTAAACATTTTAGGGAAACTTATTAAAACTTGTGGCAAACATTCATTTTGTCAATAGAGTAAAATATTGTATTCATAGAAATTATTATAAATCATATTGGATAGTTATGCAGATTCTCAGAAACACTTGCATTATTATATAAAATAAAAAAAAAGCCATCACACTCACACACACACATACACACACACATACACACACACACACACACACACACACACACACACACACACACACATATATATATATATATATGATCTCACTGAGTTGTGTCTTTGTTGAGCACTATCCTACTTGCTGTCCCTAGAATAAATCTGTCTGCTTTATACAAAATAATGCACAGCAAACACATTTTAGTAACCAGATTTTACAATCATGCTAACCTACTGCTTTAAAATATATCACATGACATTTCTTCCAGAATAGAGTTATAAGATTATTTATGCTTGTCAATCAGATGAATTAAATGAGTTATAGTAAAGTATATGTTTGGAACACAAATTTTAACACAGATTATTATGCTGCTGTTAAGTAGATTTTCAAAAACATTTAAATAAATGTTTCATTTTCTATGCCTTCTAAAATAAGACATTTACTTACTACAAGAAACTACATCATTTAGACACATTATAACTGGCATATTTTATGAATCCTGAATCTGTGGTGTGTCAGTGTGATAACTATGTCAAAGGTTATACTAACTGCTTTCAGTTTCTCTGTGAGAATTCTGTGAGTTGAAGCTTTTGAAGTAGTTCATGGACACTGTGCATGAGACAGCCCACATCTCAGATTGTCTCTCTTAACATTTTGCGGGAAACTTATTAAAACTAGTGACAAACATTCATTTAGTAGTGTAAATGCATGTAAACATGACAAAACCTTCACAATGCATTCCACAGACCATTACAGCCTCTTACTTCTTTTCAGAAAGAGAAACAAATTGAATCACAGCTTGCCATTAAATCTTCAGATATTTTGACTGGTTATGAAACAAAACATTATAACTGACATATTTTATGAATAGAGTATTTTCCTGAATCTGTGGTGTGTCAGTGTGATAACTATGTCAAAGGTTATACTAACTGCTTTCAGTTTCTCTGTGAGAATTCTGTGAGCTGAAGCTTCTGAAGTAACTCATGAACACTGTGCATGAGACAGCCCACATCTCAGATTGTCTCTCTTAACATTTTCTCCCGAAACTTATTAAAAACTAGTGACAAACATTCATTTAGCAGTGTAAATGCATCTAAACATGACAAAACCTTCACAATGTATTCCACAGATCATTACAGCCTCTATGTAAGTGAAATTAAGCCCAAAATTACCAACAAGCAATAAAACTCAACATTCTTCTCCCAACTCAATTTTCATACAAATCCTATTATTCACTGTGCCCACACAATCAAAAGCATTTCTATATATTAATAAAGAAAAGAAAAGAGAGTAGAAAATAAAAGGGAGTGAGGCAGAAATAAAAAAATGTAAGAGAAAGCTGTAAGAAGTATATACAATGGAATGTTACTTACTGTTTATATTAATAGAGTTAAAAATAAAACATATTATTTACTCTTATTTAGTTTTGATTATTATTAGTTAAAGCATAACAGATTATTTACAAACAGGCATAAGCAGTATTTGTTTCATAACCAGTCAAAATACCTGAAGATTTAATGGCAAGCTTGCCATTAAATCTCTTTGCACATAAAGAATAACTTCGATTAAATCTTTTCCAAAATATTTGTGGCTTTCTGGAAATGCAGGAACTATATTCAAAAAGATTAATAATGAACTAAAATGATGAGAGAGAAAAAAAACATATAACAAATCATTTGTTTTTAGTCTCTTCTTCTTCTCTGAAGTCTTCCACGAAGCTTCAGTTGCCAATCTCTTTAATGAAGAACTAGCCCATTCCATTTCTTCTATTTTATCCAAAATCCTTTTTCTTTGACAAACAGTAAAGCAGAGTCTAAATCATCGAAAACCTTAGGACCATCAGGAAGGAAGATTTTAAGCTTGGCAGGAAACAGAAGGTATGTTTTAAACTGTGCTTTATTAGTGGCAGAAAACGTTTCTTTTAGCTATTACCATGGAAGAATAGTCATTGTCAAAACGCACAGTTGTCTCATTAATCTTAACAGGAGCTTTAGCCCAAGCAGATTTAAGAACCATCTCTTTATCAAAAGATGATAGAAATCTAACTATAACTGATCTAGGATATTTTTGTTAGAGTTAGTATTAGCTATAGATCTATGTGCTCTTCGATACCAAAAGAGAATGCTTCTGGTAAGTCTAAAGTTTTAGGGAGCCAAGTTGTTAAAAAGAAGTAATATTGTTACCTTCAATATTTTATGGCAGTCCAAAAATCCTAATGTTATTGTGCCTAGATCTATTTTCCAGGTCATCCAGCTTTGTTTGTAAATGTGTATTTTGTTTCAGCAGAAACTCAATGTTGATTTCCTCTTCTTGGATTCTATTTTCCATGTCATTCACAGCTTCTTCTATGCCTGTCATCTGGTTCTTCTGTTGTTGCAGGTCTGTATGTAACATGTCTATTTGTTTTGTAGTTTTTTCTATGAAGGTGTCTATTTTAGTATCCATTTTATCCATTTTATCAGTAAGTTGCTGGATTATAATTATCAGAGACTGAAGTTCTTTCTTGATGCTGGAGTCTTGAGAATTTGTCTTACTGGAACTCATTTCAGACTGATAAACTGACAGGAAAATTTCCACAGTGATTTCTGACAGGAATATTGTTAAGATTTCCTTTCTTTTTTAGATATAGTTCAAGAACTATATAAAACAAACGTATTTAGAAAGAAAATTACTTCAAAAATTAATTTTTTAAGTAATTAATTCCTGTCAGTGTAATGAAATTGGTGGAGCTGAAGAAATCTGCTGCTATCCCGCCACGCCCCCTCTATTTCCTCACTTTTGATGTGAGGTTTCAGCCAGGTTTTAGTTAGGCTAAGGATGCCAGGGGAGTACAGGTTTATGTAGGCTTGGAAGTCTTGGACTTTGTTAAGGGATAAACACTACAGAAGAGGGGCTAAGGCACAGGAGGAAAGGGTTAACTAGTTACTAGGTGGGACTGGGAGGAATTTTATTTAGTGGGAATGTGAATCCAGGTGTGTACAAGAGAGTGTGGTGGTACAATTATAAATATGGTTAAGAGGGGGTGGAGGTCAGGGTAGAACAGGGACCAGAGCAAAGTCGAGCAAAGCAATGCTGAGTGGAATGGGTCATACCATCAAGGGATGGATTGTGACAAATATGCAAGGCAATAACAAGTACTGGGTTGGTCCAGAGTGCAATTATAAATGGGTTCTGTTAAGAAATTATGCAAAACTACAGTTTACCATAATGTAGAGTGAAGCAGCTAGAGGGAGAGACTTGGATTCACTTGGTCTATGGAGTGGAAAAGTGATTTTAAAAATGGAGCCACCTCATCCATATAAGCTGGTGCCCAACAGAGCTGAGGGGAAGGCAGTTAGTTACATAACAGAATACAATCACTTTCTCCTCAGATGGCTTTCTATAAAAAAATCTATGAGGTATAATGGCTAGAAAGAGAGGGAGTGAAAGAGAAGTACTTGTTATTCTGACCGCTCAGGGTGACTGGTACAAAAAAGTACGGTGACCAGCTATAGGAGCACCTTTTGCTCTCAATTGAACAAATATTTTTATGTGTTTATTTGACAACAAATGTATGTATAATACATGTTTTTTTATAAAATAATGTTGTTATACACTATAGATGCATAGACAAGCAATAACTTGGGCATCACTTTTATGAAGAATATTATTGTATTAGCATTAGTTTTTTAGATGTGTCATTATGGAGTGAAAATAAGAACATACAAACTAAACTGTACTGAAAAGACATAGCAGCTAAAGTTTTTTTCTAGATGGTAATTGTTTTGAGAATTAGAAGAGTATTTAGTAAATGGGATGATTTTTTTAAACGAAGCAGACATAGTTCCTTTCTTCAAATATCGTAATCATTATCTAACAGAAATAATCACAAAAGCTTATTTAGAAGCGTAACAAAGAATGAAAAAAAAAACATTAACCATAGATTGTTATGGAACAAATAAAATGTGGAATAATAATTTGAAAATAAGGAGGCAACATAGTTTGTCACAGAATATGGGGTGTTTACAAATGATACAAATGATACAGAAACTTTATTGAGAAAAAAATGGATTATATTAAATGAAGATGAACAACTAAGCAAGGAAAATCTTAGAAACATTCATGATATGGTGGTATGGTGGTACATCTTGTATGAAAAAGGTAAAATGACATCAGAAAAAGACATCACAAGGTACTTTTCTCTGGGGTGGTTGTAATGTGTATGTATGTGTATTTATATATGTGTGTGTGTGTGTGAGTGTGTGTGTGTGTGTGTGTGTGTGTGTGTGTGTGTGTGTGTGTGTGTGTATATATATATATATATATATATATATATATATATATATATATATATATATATATATATATTATAAAGGCAGAGGAAAATATTAATTTATTTATTAAATGTATTTGACATTTGTTTATTAGGAAAGCCTAACTGGGCCAAAGTACAGATTTTCAATTGAGGTCCAGGGAGAAATGCTCCACAGAGCAAAACAATTATTACAGTTTGAATAAAGCAAAAATTCAGACAGAATGGAACATAATTAACAAATTCATAAGTTGTGTTTCATAACACAAACAATATGAACATTGAAAAACAAATAACAAGAACAATTAACTTATTTAAACTGCATTGGGAGAAAGAGAAAAATGTATAGAACAAGTATTTAAATATAAAAGCTAGCTATTCTTAACAACATGTTAAGTCAAAGTATATTATATAGTTAAGATGAGCATTTTTGAACTGCATAAAAAGTCTGTGATTATTAAGAGTGGGATTTAAATTCCAGTAGAAGAGGAAGGTGGTATACGAATGGATCAATACAGAGTAAATAGTTGGGCGTATTTCAGGTATGAATATCTGAATTTAGATAAGGTAGAGTCAAACAGGAGGATGTGCACTAGGAAGTATGTTTATTGAGTGATAAATTCAGCTGAGAAAGGTACAGGGACAAACCCATGACCTAAACAAGTGCCCTTTTAGAAGGTTTTCAAAGGTGTGGAGGTTAGATGTTTATCTAATAGACCGTGGAATGGAATTCCAAATTTCATTATGTGAGCAAGAATAGAGATTATAAAAAGTGGATTTTTGAGCTCTATATAAGTTCAGGAAATGTTTATTAGTAGATTAAAGTGGTCTAGTAGGGTGGTAGATATGTAGAAATTAATTTAAGGCAGGGCAATCATCAGGCTTATGTACAATGTTATGGTTGGCGACAAGTTGTGAGAAAGTCAAGTGGTGAAGTAGTTTGAGTCAGTTGAAAGCCTTGAAGGCTGTATAGTGATGGGTGTGGTATTGGCTATTAGAAGCAAGTTTTGTTACTTTATGATAACATAATTCAAACTCTACTTTACCTAATTGCTGAAGCTGATGAGGTTAGGAGCACACAATAGTGAAGGGAGAAAAGGGTAGTCTTTGTGGAGTTACTTAGGAAGTTTTTGTGTCGACAGGGCACACCTAATTTTTAAGTCTTTTTATATTACTTTGAACATGGAGGTTAAATGTAAGGTTGTCTGTTATTACTCCGAAGAGTTTTGTATGGGAAACTACTACAAATTTTGTATTGTTCTGTGAAAAGATTTTAAAATTATTTTTGTCAGGCAAATATGATTTTGGGAAGAGTAATAGTAACATATGTGCAATTCCAAAGTGGTGGCTATGCCACCACTGCTTTTGTGGTTTGTGCCATAAAGAAATTTAAAGTGAGACTGAAGATATGTGAAAGCTGCCAGCCTAGCTAGATAGAATTTTGTAGATAATTCTGTCATTTGTAAATATTAATATAAGCCACAGGCTTGTTCTCTTAAATAAGAAAATTGTATTGGATGTTGAACTTCAAAAATGTAACCACATTGCACTCTGCTGGAGGAAAGCTAAGTCAAGCATTGTATAATTGTTTGATCTCAAAACTCAGAGCTGAAATGTCTGGATGAAGAAATTCTTCCTATTGGTTTGAGACCAGAGTTAATTGCAAACATTTACATGTGTAATGTCGTTTATTGCCATGTTTCCTGACCAGGTGCAAGCTTACTAAGAAATGTAAATGTACAGTTTCTGTCAGCCTGGGAATCAGAGAATTGTTAAGAATGATGTAATCTAAAATAAATCAGCATGATGTATTATCAATTTAAAGGACTTTCTCAGAGACAGAGAGAGAGAGAGAGAGCATTTTGCATTTGTCTTGAGAACATCCAACCCACAAGCACTCTGTCTGTGCTCTGTATGTTAAGTAGGATGTTAGATTTTAGTGTCTCGCTTAGAAATAGCTAGGAAATAGGAAGATTATACTAGTTGTTTTATGTATTGATGTCAGAACTATTCTACTGTATTATTTTAAGCATTTTCCTATGATCTCTGAAATTAATCCTTTATTATTATTGTTTTTTTATGTTTAATATTTTGTAAGTATATTTTTTTTAATATTTTAATATTTATTATTTTATTATTTTAAACCTTTTCAACTGTGGCTGTTGAGATAAGAGATAATTTAAAAGAATGAGTGCATTGCATAATAATAACAATACATGCCCAATAAAATATAAAAATAATATAGAAACAACACTATATAATAATGCTAATATAATTAATAATTGTGGTGTAATTTTGATTAGCAAGGATACTTAAGTAGCTAGTAGAGAAGGGTGGCAGCTGTGCATAGAGTTTCCACATATAGCATAGGGGCAGATATGTATAGTGTGTGTGTGTGTGTGTGTGTGTGTGTGTGTGTGTGTGTGTGTGTGTGTGTGTGTGTGTGTGTGTGTGTGTGTGTGTGTGTGTGTGTGTGTGTGTGTGTGTGTGTGTGTGTGTGTGTGTGTGTGTGAGCTACTTGGGAAGGGACATGAAGCACTGGTTTAACAGAGAGGGTGCTGGAGGTTTTAGCTTGTCCACTAGACTGAGATCTGGACCATATAGTTGTGCCAGTGGGAGTCTTAGTGAGGATCTGGAGAGAAAGGGAGAAACCAGACCCAGACTGACTGTGATCTCTCTGTGCTCTTAAGGGAAGTTGTACTTTACTGTGTGTGTGTGTGTGTGTGTGTGTATTTGTTATCCTTCCCAATGTGGACACCCTGACTGGTGTTAGTGGTGAGGACTGAGGCTCCTTGATTGCTGGGCCAGTGCACGGGCATCACAGAGATTACAACAACATATTAATGACATAAAAAGTAGATATTTTAAAAATCTGGTAGCAGAACATGTAGCAGCTATACAGCATGAAGGGAATTTAGGGATTATAAAAGAAAGTGTTTTATTAAAAGTAATACTGGATGCTGGAACTGAAGGTGACATGGAACCAAAATGCTGATCAGGAAGGAAGTAGAGCGTATGTGAAATTTTATACCTAAAAGCCTGTTGTATTAAATAATGAGTTGGATGGAAGACATTATTTGTTGTTTAAGAACAATAACTGTAGTAGTTTCCAACTGCTTTCTCAGTTGACAAAGTTTCACTGTCTTAAGTCATAAGTTTTGTAAACTTTATTTAATTGCTTAACCATTGGTTTTAATTGATTAATTTTAGGGTTATGTGGCAGAAATAATTATTCAATAACTCTGTTTTGCCTTTGGTCCAGATTTTAACTGCCTCTGAAACATAATCTATTAGATAAAAAGCAAATGGGAACTATTTTCTCTGAGGCACTTGATAAAGGTTTATACCCCCTTTTCTACTCTGGTACCTTGTACTCTGCAATTCAGGATAGGTATTTATAACTCTGGTGCAAGATTTCCATGATTAGAATCTGGCCAGCAGCCATTTCATACCTACATCCAAGTTTAGATTCTAGTTCAATGGTCTCCCTTAAGAATATGAAACCAACAAATAAAGTAAAAAACTAATGAAAAAAGTATAAAAAGCAGTCCAATCCACATCCAGTTAGATATAATACCATATAAAGACAAATAAAACAAACGTATTTAGCACTTTCATCTCTCTCAGGAGACTTCATCAGAATACAATAAATGCCATTTCTTCTACCATTTTATATAAAACTTTCAAATTAAATCATTAATTATGTCACCAATCAAGTTCCATTTGGCAAATGTTCTCATTAACATTTAAAAAGACATATAATTAATAAAACATCAGAAAATACTTTAAAAACAACACAAGCAAAATAGAATAATCAATGTATATGTTCCCTACCTTTATTTTTATACATATTATACATTTAAAAACATCTTAAAAACATATTTATTGACTTAAATGGATTTAAGTTATATTGTTAGCCCTTTCTACTAACATGGGTGTGATGGAAACTGTTTCATTGAGTCCCGGTGGAAGCATAGCTGCTAATTTCAACTGCCAAACAGTTTCTTTCTTCTTTAACAGATTTTTCCAATCCCCCCCTCTGGGATTCATATTCACCCTGTCCAGTATTCCAAAAGAAAATTTTGTAAAAGTGGGGCAAGAAAGGGAATACTTATACAAGGCATTGGTCATCTTTTTATTTTTTATGTCATTGGTGTGCTCATAAATTCTAGTTTTAAATGCACACTCAGTTTTCCCCACATAAAAATTGGGGCATGTCTCTCACAGTGCTAAGTAAACTACTCTATTAGTATTGCAATTCCCTCTCTTAAGAAACACTCTATTTTGCCCACATTTCCCCAATTTCACAACCCTTTCTTTCATAATAAATGAACATTGCTCACATCTTCCACAGGCTCTCATGCCTTGGATCATGTTATCCTCCATTTCAATTTTTTGTTCAAGCAATCTCTTGACGTTTGGTGCAGTTTTAGTGACGAAAATAGGTTGCCTTCCCAATTTTTCAGCCACTTCTTTATTGATTTTAAAAATGTTCCAGTTATGTTTTAAAGCTTCCTGGGTTCTACCAGTAAGATAGTTATGTTCCAGAATACAAGCTTTATTGTAAGTCTTATTAACTTCCGAGTTTACTTCCTTAGTTAAACCCACCCACAACAGGGGCTAATACCAAGTCCCCCATTTACTATACACATCATAGATTATCCCATCTACCAGGGGTACAGGATACCCCCTTTCATAAAACATATGTGCAATTTTATCAAGCTCTTCTCTAACATCCTCATGATGTAAGGTCATCCGAGCAACTCTTATTGCCTGTCCCTTAATGATGCTTTTCTTTTGAACCAAGGGGTGGTTACTGTTGTACTGTAAATAAGAGTTACAAAAAGTATCCTTTCTAAATACTCTAGATCTAAAACCATTTGTGTCATGTGTAATAAGTGTATCTAAGTAATTAATCCTGTCCTCATGAAAATTATAAGCAAATTTCAAAAAATGTGTTGAATTGTTTAAATAAAACATAAATTCCTCAATTTCAGCCACTGTTCCTTTCCATAAAATAAAAATATCATCCAAGAAGCGAGAATATAACCATATTTTGTCCCAATGGGGGCAACCTATCACACATCTATTCTCCCATCCCAAAAGGACCAAATTAGCATATACCGGTGCACAGGCTGCACCCATGGTGACCCCTCGAATTTGTTGGAAATATTCCCCTTCAAACCAAATAAAATTATTTTCCAACACCAAACTCATTAATTCACAGATCAAGGTCACCTGCTCATGGGTTAAATCTGAAAACTGAAATAAAGTTTTTTCAAAAAATTCTAACCCTTCCATTTTAGGTATAACTGTAAAAAGGTCCTTTATGTCTATAGTTAAAAAATCAACTCCTTAGTCCACAGTTCCTTTTTAAGTAACCCCAAGAAATCCCACGAGTCCTTGACCAAGTGTGATGTCTTTTCTACAATGTGCTGTACATTTTGATCAATAAATACAGCCAGGGGGTGAGTCTTGGAGCCTTTGGCAGCCACTATAGGTCTAAAGGGGGCTTTTCTATATCTTTGTGTATTTTCGGTATTCCAAAGAATACCGGAATATTATGGTATTTCTTATAAAATAAATTATAAACATCCCCATTTATCCTATAGTTCAACAAATATTCTTCCAGATAGGAGTCAATTCTGGACTAAGAAACATTAATTTGATTTATAGATACCGTTGTGTATGTAGTTTCTTCAAACAAAAGCCATTGCATTTCATTTGTGTAGTCTTCATTCTTAAACAAGAACACCCCACCCCCTTTATCTGGGGTCATAATACGTATTGTTTTGTCTTTCCTTAAATCCATTAATAAATTATGTTTTTCTCTACTTAAATTCCAGGGAATCTTTCTATCAAAGGTGGGTATATAATACAAATCCTCCAACACTAGTTTTTCAAACATATCCACTAAAGGATGTAATGGAGGGTTATATGTACTTCTCTTTTTCCATCTATTTTCATTCATTGCGTTCCCTTCTCCTAACTCTCCATCTCTGTCATTAGACTGTAACTCAAAATTTAATTTTCTAGTGTACAATTTCAAAGCCAGGACATTGTCCACAAGGTTGCCTCAGGAATGAATTTAATTCATTTAGATAACAAACAAAAATATTCATCTGTAATATCTCTATTAGTATAATTATACACAGTAAAACCATTTTTACATTTAACTATGTTACCAACTTCATGTGTCTGTTTGTTTGATAAAATCCCTTCTTCTGTGTCTGTTGATGGGAATTCTGATTGTATTTCCCTTTCTCTAATATTTCTCTGTGCCAGTCTTTCAGAGCATCTGATATATGGAAAATCCTGTCCCTCCCCCCTCTCGTATTCCATCTGAGTGTTATTTACATTATTCACCCTTAAAACTTCACTATAACTCAATGTTCCCGGTTCTTCCCTTCCGTTACTTTTACTACGGTTAAAATCCATACTGTGAGGGGTGGGATACACTTCTTTTTTATTATATTGCTTTAAGTCCTGTTCTAGCTTCCGCTTCTTTTTATAAAAAATATTATTACATCTCCTTTCAACTTTGACCAATATTTTATAATACAGGTCTTGAAATTGGGGAAATAACAAATCTTCCCTAATTTTCCTATCCAACTCCTCAATTTCCCGAGTTAGAGCAACCTTCTGTTTTTCAAAATAGACACTTTCTTAGAAAATCCATACCAATTGTATCAAAGAATTCAATAAAATCAATAATCACATCATTATCATAAAACACGCCAAATGAAAATTTATAAAGTCTGAGTCCCTGAGGGACTATTTTTAAGTTTAAACATTCATTTAGATAAGCAATATCAGTTTGGGATGTCTTTAATTTAAACAGTCTCTTCTCAAAGAAAAAAATTAACTCTTTTAATGAACCAAAATTGTGTTCATCGAACTGAAGCGGTATCCTTGCAAGAACCTCATTAGTATTGGGCTGATTAAAACTGAACTGTTTAGCAATAAAATTAGTTAGGTTCAAGTTACTTTCCACGTTCCCATTTGTATACATATTACTGCTCAATGGTGAAAAATTATTCGCTGTGTTAACAAAACCATTGGAACCAGATGCTACTGGGTTTACAGTGCCTTTGTGGGAAGTGCCATTGCCTCGATTTGCATTATGCTGTATTTCCTTGCTCTGAACGACCCCACCAACAGTGGGATTTGAATCCAGTCTAAAACGTTGTTCTCCCCTTTCTGCAGCGCCATCTTGCCTCAACTCCATTCTTTGAACCACCTGCTCATTAGAACCAATAGCGCTGGAAGCTTGTACCTCTTCCTGGTTTGCCTCATGCATATTTATGCCTGCCTGGTTACCAGCAATACTTCCACCACAAGTTGTACTGACGATCCCATCCTTTTGAGAAAAAAGCTCAAGTGACACTGGTCAAGTCACCTTGGATTTGGCTTACTTCTTCCCTTAGCTGAATTAGTTCAGTTTGATGCCCATGATTGGAACCATCGGAGCCAGATAAATTAAAGACACCCAATGTATCCATGGGTGGTCCCGGACCACTTAAAACTATAAAACACTAATGAAAGCAACAAATAAAGTAAAAAACTAATGAAAAAATCTAAAAAGCAGTCCGATCCACATCCAGTGCATGAAATGCAGCAGCTTTTGTTTGAAGAAACTACATACACAGCGGTATCTATAAATCAAATGAATGCTTCTTATTCCAGAATTGACTCCTATCTGGAAGAATATTTGTTGAACAATAAGATAAATGGGGATGTTTATGATTTCTTATATAAGAAATACCATAATATTCCGGTATTCTCTGGAATACCAAAAATACACAATGATATAGGAAAGCCCCCCTTTAGACCTATAGTGGTTGCCAAAGGCTTCAAGACTCACCCCCGGCTGTATTTATTGATCAAAATGTACAGCACGTTGTAGAAAAACATCACACCTGGTCAAGGACTCGTGGGATTTCTTGGGGTTACTTAAAAAGGAACTGTGGACTAAGGAGTTGATTTTTTTAACTACAGACATAAAGGACCTTTTTACAGTTATACCTAAAGTGGAAGGGTTAGAATTTTTGAAGAAACCTTATTTCAGTTTTTAGATTTAACCCATGAGCAGGTGACCTTGATCTGTGAATTAATGAGTTTGGTGTTGGAAAATAATTTTATTTGGTTTGAAGGGGAATATTTCCAACAAATTCGAGGGGTTGCCATGAGTGCAGCCTGTGCACCGGTATATGTTAGTTTGGTCCTTTTGGAATGGGAGAATAGATGTGTTATAGGCTGCCCCATTGGGACAAAATACGGTTATATTCCCGCTTCTTGGATGATATTTTTATTTTATGGAAAGGAACAGTGGCTGAAATTGAGGAATTTATGTTTTATTTAAACAATTCAACACATTTTTTGAAATTTACTTATAATTTTCATGAGGACAGGATTAATTACTTAGATACACTTATTACACATGACACAAATGGTTTTAGATCTAGAGTATTTATAAAGGATACTTTTTGTAACTCTTGTTTACACTTCAACAGTAACCACCCTTTGGTTCAAAAGAAGAGCATCATTAAGGGACAGGCAATAAGAGTTGCTCAGATGACCTCACATCATGAGGATGATAGAGAAGAGCTTAATAAATTTGCACATATGTTTTATGAAAGGGGGTATCCTGTACCCCTGGTAGATGGGATAATCTATGATGTGTATAGTAAATGTGGGACTTGGTATCAGCCCCTGTTGTGGGTGGGTTTAACTAAAGAAGTAAACTCGGAAGTTAATAAGAGTTACAATAAAGCTTGTATTCTGGAACATAACCATCTTACTGGTAGAATCCAGGAAGCTTTAAAACATAACTGGAACATTTTTAAAATCAATAAGGAAGTGGCTGAAAAATTGGGAAGGCAACCTGTTTTCGTCACTAAAACCGCACCAAACTTCAAGAGATTGCTTGAACAAAAAAATGAAATTGAAGATAACATGATCCAAGGCATGAGAGCCTATGGAAGATATGGGCAATGTTCATTTCTTATGAAAGAAAGGGTTGTGAAATTGGAGAATTGTGGGCAAAATAGAGTGTTTTTGAAGAGAGGGAATTGCAATACTAATAGAGTGATTTACTTAGCACTTTGTGAGACATGCCCTCATTTTTATGTGGGGAAAACTGAGCATGTGTTTAAAACTAGAATTTATGAGCACACCAATGACATAAAAAATAAAAAGATGACCAATGCCTTGTATAAGTATTCAATTTCTTGCCCCACTTTTACAAAATTTTCTTTTGGAATACTGGACAAGGTGAATTTGAATCCCAGAGGGGGGGAATTGGAAAAATCTGTTAAAGAAGAAAGAAACTGGCAGTTGAAATTAGCAGCTATGTTTCCACCGGGACTCAATGAAACAGTTTCCATCACACCCATGTTAGTAGAAAGGGCTAACAATATAACTTAAATCCATTTAAGTCAATAAATATGTTTTTAAGATGTTTTTAAATGTATAATATTTATAAATATAAAGGTAGGGAACATATACATTGATTATTCTATTTTGTTTGTGTTGTTTTTAAAGTATTTTATGATGTGTTATTTTAAATGTTAATGAGAACATTTACCAAATGGAACTTGATTGGTGACATAATTAATGATTTAATTTGAAAGTTTGTATATAAAATGGTAGAAGAAATGGCATTTACTGTATTCTGATGAAGTCTCCTGAGAGAGATGAAAGAGCTAAATATGTTTGTTTTATTTGTCTTTATATGGTATTATATCTATCTGGATGTGGATCAGACTGCTTTTTATACTACTCCCTTAAAATATGTTGGCTTTTTAAAGGGAACCTTTCCCCTTCAACCATGTATTAAAGACTCTGCCCCACCACAAAATCTCACATCAATCCATCGTGTTCTAATGCTACCCCATTTGTTGCCTACTTCTTCTTCTTCCTCTTTGATGTACCTCTCCTAGACAACTTTATTTTTAGTTGTGATTGCCAGTGCAAAGAGGATTTCTGATTGCCATTTTTTTATTTTGCAAACAACCATATTTATTTTTTTTCCATAAAGGCATAGTTCCCTCATACCAAATCCTTCCTTTGTCTCTAAAGCAGCCTCAGAGACAGACTTGAATCAGTCTATTCACATGCCTGTTTTCTTGCCAAATCTTTCTAACAGAGGAGAGTACCAACATCATACTCTATATGTACAAAGTCAATTAAGGTTCTGTCTTCACAGAGCAAACAACATAGGGAGAAATGACCAACTCATCATATCCTTTTCAAAAGACAAACTAGGAGCAAATGTTTCCAAAGTCACCTTATCTAGGTGGCGTTCGGATTGTATCTCTTTTATTTACCCTTCTGAAGGCATGGCATTGCCATCTAAACCCAAGTCTCATTCTACAATGTTCATTTCAACCTCTACTGCTTATTTCAAACATTCAGCAGTAGATGGCTTCTGTGCTGCATCAACTTACTCAACAAAGAGCACCTTTATCAAACATTATAAACTTGACCTTATATCAAAGTCCAGAACAGTATTTGGTTCCACCATTCTGAAGGGTATTTTACCATGATGACATCTGGGAGGAAAGTAACTGATGATTCCATTCCCAGCCATTGAAACAGATAGAGGGGACAACTGAGAATATGAAAGCTATGTATTTACAATAATAATGAAGCCTTATTGTCACCGTCTGTCTTGATGTCCTACCCACCACCCCCTACCAAACTTGATACCTTCCTTTGGGAAGGTATCTAGCAGACATAAGCCTGACATCATATTCCCTCACCAGATCTGTCTAGTGCATGGCAGTATGCATGACATGCAGAATACTGTCTATATGGGCAGAGATGATTGCAATCTCAATTCTACATAGCTTTCTTCATAAAAATCACCTCATGATGGTACTTTCCATTTCTTGACATCATTTATTAACATAATCACGGAGACCACATAACCCACCTACCAGTGCCATTAAGGACTGTGTGGCAGCAGAGTCCCTGGATCACCTTCTTGCCTATTTATTGATTAGTGCCCAAGGTGACTGCACCTCAGGGGCAGCTGTGACATTTGATAGCATCATGTACTTTTGTGTTGGTGGCCTGTGGTAGATCTGCACACTGTGGAAGCAGTATGTATCTCTCAGATGGTGTTTTAGGCACAGTGGCACTACTTCTGAAGTTCCAAGTTACAGGAGTAACCTACCACGCACTCACAGTGGATAGTGGATGCTCATCCAGTACCTCCAATAATGGCTCACTATCTTTAGCCATGCATCCACTATTGAAAGTAGATCCTTGCGCAGGAAATGGGACAGAAACAACTATCAACATATCAACTGAACGTGACATATCTTCTCATATCTGAATATCATGACCAGACCCTGCAGAGTTGTGCACATCAGCCCCTTGACCAATCTCAGCCATTTCAGCATGTTGCTCACCATTGCATCTAGCTTCAAATATATAACAAAGAAAGCACCATGATGGACACCTTATACTATATTACAAACATGCCTGTGACATACCAGACACAGTTCCATATGCAAACACCAAAAATTCACAGAAGTCACAGAAGAACCAACACGACGTTAGTGTACAAAATTCAGTTCCATATGCAGCCAGTTCTTCCAACGTGCATTTATTTTCTCTGGTGGAAGCAACTTGCTGCATTCTTGACACGCCTATGAAAAGAATGTGCATCATACCTTCTTTGTTACAGTGCACCAGGCAGTGTAACAGTTGTTCATGCAAACAACTACTGTGTAGTACTGCCCTGCTCTATCACCAGTGAGACATTGGTGGAATGAGTCAGGTCAGAACTGACATCTACACCCCCACCAGGAATCAATGCTGTTGAAAGTCCTCCACCCAATGATAGAATGTTTCTACTTCTGTTAGCCTTGTATACTCTGGTGGCCCATTTTGTGATTTGACTTGAAATCTTCTGTGCCTTCTGCTTGTCATAGTGAAACACCTCAGCCAAGAAAGGTCAGACTTGGCTCATTATGTGGTTGGGCCTACTCACCATTTTTGTAGCTTGCAAAAGAGACTGACACACCCATTCCTATAATGGTAGGCCTCTGCTCCCCTTGATCATTTAAATCTGACTCGCTGCAGCAGGACATTGTTTTCAGCATAAATTAAACTATCCAGCTTGTGTTGGTCTTATGTTTGCTCATGATGTAAACAAGAATATGCCTTGCAAAGAATGTTTGCACAGGTCCTGAGAATGATGTGTTACATGTGACCCCCCTCCCCCCAAAAATATATATTCACAGTATTCAGCCCTTATACACTGAGCTATGCTACCATATAATACTTCCTCACTGTAACCCCCCCCAATAAAAAAATATTTATAGTATGCAGGCCTTACATGTTTTATTACACTACCATAGACCACCTCCCTCCAATAACTAGCAGATATAGAGTCTACTTATATGGCAGGAGCAAAGCCACCCCCAAGCAGCATCTTTGCAACAGTCTACTCATATGGCAGGTGTAAAGTCCCCATAAAGTATCTTCACAGTAGTTACACACATGGCAGGTTTTAAATCCCCCCACAGCATCTTCCCAGTATGTATGCCTTATACATTGGGTCATGGTACCACGCAGTACTTCTTGACAGAAAATATCCCATAAAATAGTCTGCTGACATTACATGATAAAGCTCCCCCACACAAACAACATAGCAGATACTGCTGTATTTACCAAAAATGCAGGAAAACAGCTGAAGCACAATAAACCATTATGCTACATATACATATATTCTAGGAAGCATGTCTAGTAATTTGTTATGCACCTCACATATGACCAGATGCTTGAATGGAGAATATAGACCATATAGTGTTTATCCACATCTATGAGAAATTTTACAGTGGAAACAAAAGTGATGACTCCAAGCTAAAAGTCCACAAATTTAAACACTTTTTGTGTGCTACATGGATAAGATGAAGAGTCCTAACCTGAGCAGCTTTAAACTGTTAATTGTGTTTTTGTGCAATTAAACAACAATAAGGAGTACATCTATGACAGTCATATTGTGTTCTCAAATTCCTAAGGAACCTGGAACAGGTAGATGCATGCATAAAACCTTGCCACTGAGAAGGAAATGCTTGCAGGGTATGAGACTCACAGTCATTTAGACTTATGCCAGTTGCTGTAATTGTAATAGACTATTTGTCATTTGGCACTATATGAGAGAGACAAATGTCTGGATGCAGTTACAGGCACAGGGACCCTGCATAGTGTGTGAAGGAGATGAAGATCCTTCTTTTGTTCCTTGACACTGACTTCAGGCACCAGCTTCTGGGTTGACATGATGAAACCTTCATAAAAGTAGATGCCAGGTATGATCTAGCTTTAGATCTGGCTTCATGTTGAGCAATGTGTCAGTTATCCATAAATCTGGTGTGACTAATGGTAGCACCGTTATGATAACCAATAAAATTATCTTTAGACATACTGTGGGACTAGGTAGCTGAAGTGTGAGGAGAGCATCCAAAGATGAACTGAAAGTGAGATTTTTTTTTTTACTTCAGGATACATGTATAACCATTAAGCATGTACTAAAAATGTATGCGCTTCAGCTTGTCAGGAGAATCATCTCAATGGATTCATGTCAACTTGGTGAAAGAAGTTTTGGTAAATGGAAAAAAAATTGAAAACTCTTTGTGGGAACTACCTTCAGTGAACATCTGAGGAAACCTTTTTGTAGGGTGCAAGCTCCCTCTGCACATCCATACAGGGAGACATCCTACACTCCCCGCAGACTTATATATACCATCTATGAGACAAAAGCATTGCCGCTGTAAGTAGTTTCAGTGAACAGTGTTCAAAGAGTTTATGTTCACCAAAACTACCTTCAGCAATTTGACACTTCCCCCATCACAATAGGTTGAGGTATAATAGAAGGAGGCAAAACCTGGCTGTTTTATTTATTTATGTATGTATGTATGTATGTATTTATTGCAATTGATAACTACATAGCTGGAATGGTCCTCAGACCATTTATAGTGATGACCCAAGCCCATAGGGCAACATTTGAAGTAACAGTGCAAAACAAAACAGTAGAACAAATAAAATATATTCAAGAACTTCTAAGATGACAAACAAATCCCAATTAAAACAAGTTACAAGCATATACCAATTATGCTTGTAACTTGTTTTAATTGGGCTTTGTTTGTCATTGTAGAAGTTCTTGAATATCTTTTATTTACCAATTAAGGCTGCGGTGGTGCAGCGGTTAGTTGTTGTTGCCTCACAGCAAGAGGTTGTCTGGTTTGATTCTCAGCTGGAGCACCTTCTGTGTGGAGTCTGCATGTCCTCCCTGTGGTCAAGTGATGCTTAAAGACATGCAGGTAGGTGTGTGAATGGGTGTGCCTGCTTTGAAAGTTGGGTGTTGGGCTGGCACCTTGGCACTGGTAAAAATCCACTGCCAATCATTAGTGGACTGGAGTTCCACTGTGGCAACCCCTAACTGGGAAAAGCTAAAATACAAGCATATACCAATTAAATCAAGTTATAAAACATATACAGATATGTAGTTATTCACAATCTGAAATGCAAGATGACCATTCCAGCAAAGACTGTCCACAACAAAAGATGAAATCATTCTGGATGTTATATTTACAGTTTGTATATGTAGGAAGTTATTTTGCATCATATGATAGCAGATGAAGAGAGAATGGTACACTTTTATTTATACATTATATCATGATATGAACAGAGCTTTAGGAGACTTTATTTACTGTGATAGCTACTACCCCTTGGCTAAGTTTCCTACCTGCTTGATGTGATAAATCCTTAGACTACCCCTTTTACTTTGTAATTGCAGCACAATACTTGTTAGAACAGTCTCTCTTTCAATATATTTTTGAAACTGTTAATATGAATTCTTGTGTGGTTTTAGATGGCAGATAATCCCATGCTACTGGGGTTAATTTAGAAAAGGCTCTTTCACCAGAAGTGGGATTGAATATATGTCTAACTAGAGTATGGTGTTATCAACATCATCTCTTAGAGAGTAACATTGTCATCTGATTTGTGATTTGGACCTCAATGGTATAAAGTGTCCTTGGTTGACAATTTTGAAAATTAGAAAGGAACCAAGAAATGTTGTCTTCTCCCCTGACTGGTACATATCTGCAGTATTGACACAGGTGGCATTAATGGGTTCTTTGGTCAGTGGGGAGAATGAATCTCCATATTTTGTTGATTGCCTTTTGTAGTTTTTGAGTATTTGTACTGGAGTGAAATGTCCTTAGAGGTGATCTGTATTTCCATTTGGGTATTGATACATTTTTCGCTAAGGTCCTGCAGGTTTCTGGAGTTATAAGACTGGAGATTAAATTTTTATAGCACAGTTTGAGTTAAGGGTTTTAGTAATGGTGTTCTCAATGTGTTTGGTGAAGGGAAGTGAAATAATATCTGATAAGTCCTAGATACTTTTGTTCCAAGACTAGTGGGACAACACTGCCATTTAAGTCAGTTATGCATAAGTGCGGATTTTTGGATGTCTTTTTTTATGTTCCAAAGATCAAAGTACTGGATTTTGGGTTGCAAATGACTAGCCTATTTTCATGGGTCCATGTGCATTATTTTGCGAAACTGGTTTGCAGTTTGTACTCAAGGATGTGTAGCTTATGACAGGGTTCTAGGGTGAGGATGTCATCAGTATATATGATAATGTTAAGATGTTTGAGACCTGTGATGATGTCATTAATAAAGAGAGAGAGAGAATAGCAGTGGATCAAGAACAGAACCTTTGGGAACATCTTTATTAAGTATACCTTCAGTAGAAATGTTGGAGTTAATATATACTTGGAATGATCTATTCAGCAGATAGCTTTTTATCTACCCTATTGTTGAGTTCCCAAAATTAAATTTACCCATTTGAAGAGTAGGAGGTTGTGTTTCACAGTTTTATCTGCCCTAGTCATGTTTATGAAGTGCCTACCTGTTAGATTAGGTTAATTCATGTTATTGTAGACAGTGTTTGTGGCACTGTATAGGGTGGTGCTGGTACCAAGGGCTTTTCTAAAGCCATGTTGGGCCCCACACAGAAGGCCTAACTTATTTATATGATTGAATATTTGCTTTTAGATTTGTTTTTCCATTACTTTTGCCAGTGGGCAAAGATTTGCAGCTGCTCTAAAGTATCTGTTTACTTTGAGATGGGCTTTTTAGAGAGTGGTACCATGACGGCATGTATAATGGCTTTGGGGAAAATGTTTGATGTAAGTGAGAGATTTCAGATGTGTGTAAGAGAACTTGCTATGTGTGCAGCAACATTTTTTAGGAGGCTGTAATGATCATAATGTTCACAGCCTCCCCATACCAGCTATAATACCCTTCTGGGCACACTAGTGATTAGAATTAATTTTAGAATAAGTGGAGTTCAGGGAAGAGAAACTGCTAAGCCTGTGTCAAAATCCACTTATCACAGTGTGGGGCCTCCAAGCCCCTAGAAGCTCAAAAGGTCTACATGTTCTGTAATATATTTTATACCTTATTTTTGAAATTATGATAATGGCTTGTTAAAAAAATAGCTGATACCTAGAAGTGTTATGTATGTATGTGCCTGTGAATAATGCATGGGTCAACAAATACAAAAACTGAAATTTTCTCAAGAAAAATAACATACTCACTAACATTAGTGCTGACAATCCAAGTCTAATATGCACACACATATTAACACTGCCCCTGGCAACTTTATTTATTTATTCATTTATTTATTTATTTATTTATTAGTTAGTTAGTTCCACCAGGCTATTTGCATTCCTTTTAGAGGAAATCTAAGGTGGTATTAGTACTGACTAGGAAGAATTTATCAAGACCACTGGAGAAATTCCCCTCATCTTTTCAATGCCATTTGATTTATATATACACTTCAACTACTAGCAACTCAAGCAGATGTGGTCTCTGTTTAATGTCTCATCCAAAGAATGGCACACTCAGGAGTGTAGACTCCCTCCCCAGTGCTGCACAGCAGTGTCAGTGTTGGAAAAAGAATCTAATCATCTAGGGTGGGAATAAAACCCATGGCCTTTTCAGCTTCCATCTCCAAAAGCAGGTATGTTATTGCTGACCCACTGCCACTGACAATCCGTGCCACTTTTGCAAAGTACTGCAGTCATAACTGTTTCAAACAGTACTAGCTCAGTCTGATGGGAAAAAAAGTCAGAAGAGCCCTCCATCCAAATAGCGCCCTAGGTGATTGCCTAATTCACCAGTGTGTAAGGTTGGCCATGCTAACAAGTATGCTTTGTGTGCCAGAGTTTGTTTATTCCAGTAGGGAGCATAATTAACTGTACCAGTCCAAAAGGTTGTAGAATGTGAAAGTGGGTCAAAGGAGAATTTCTGTCCTGTTCTTAAATCTTCAAAGATTACTAAATCATTTAATACTGGATGACAGAGAGTGAGCCTTCCATAGTACCATCTGGGCATCTGCCGGAATGTAAAGACAGAATGTGGTAATTCTTTTATTTGCTGGAATGTAAAGACAAGTTAAAATATTTCCTTCTGATGTGCTTATATGTACCAAAAGGAGGACAAACTCCCTATATGCTAAATTTGGAGCATGAGCCTGCAGGATGGTACACCCTGTAGTGTCTTTGTTAATGACAACCATACCACCTGACTCTTTGCTTGGCTTACATAACTATATTGAATTTTATGTGCTTCTCTTAACCTTGTTTTGTACCCCTCCTTTTATGCTTGATTCGAGCTAAGCTTCTAGGATAGGTTTGATGTCTAGACTGCAGTGAGAGATCCAGTCTTTCAGTAAAAAAATACAGTTTTGTTGCAGATGCTGCAGGAAGTAATATCTCATTTTTAATTTCTCCAAATCTTTTGGGTTTCTAATACCATGATGGGAATGGACCACATTCCTAAGTCAAAGTACAATTAAAGTTCATGAAATTAGTATTGTTTCAATCTTTGATGTCAGCCAAAATTGCTCTTCGGAGCACCCACAATGTGCCCAGTAATGACTCCTTCTGCAATTCATATGGGGTTACACGTATTGGTAACATATCTAAATACCATTGTAGATTCTTTTTTATAAGATCTGTTGCTCCTACTACTACTGGAATTATTTGGGTATCTTTATTCCACATTGCTCTCATTTTTACCTGCAGATCCTGATATTTTATGACTTTGTGACTCTCTGTACACAAGACACTGTAGTCACTGGGCATGGCAATTTCAATGATCAATGCTACTTTTGTCTTCTTTTCATGGATTACTATATCCAGTTTTCTAGCATCTATCTTTTGAACTGTTGGTAATGGGTGATCCCATGTGATGTAAACTTCTTTATTTCTGATGCTTTGTTTCTCATGTTTCCACTGTTTTTCAGCCACTTCAATAATGTAATGTTTGCACAATCCCCAGTGAAACAGTCTTGCCACATTATTGTGCCTTTCAGTATACAGTCCTTCTGCCATTAGTATGTCACAGCCAGCAAGAAGGTGTGCGACTGTTTCCAATTCAGTTTGTCTGTTTCTCCCACATGTTCAGTGGACTTTGCAAACCAGTGTATATGTAGTCCACTATCTTCGGCCACCAATATTAACCTTTCATCTCTTGGTTTGAATTCACCTCTCCTTAACCATTATTGTGTTCATTCCTGATTAACAAGAGGTTCTTCCAGATGTTTTCTATACTTGCAACTATATTTATGCAGTTTCCACATTTCTTGCCTTCTTATCTGGTTCTTCACCTTATATTCTTCCTTTTGTTTTTTTGGCACATTCAGTTGCTGCCTGCTTTTTATCTACTTCTGGTTTGATTTCCATTCCTGCTTGATGCTGATATGCTTCTGCTAGATTAAACAGAGAAGTCATCTTAGATTTATTCTCCTCATGTTTCAAAACTTTCACTATGCTTGGGTCTTGTGTGGTCAGCAGATATGTGTAGAGTCCCATGATTTCAGATCTATACATGTAATCAGTTTCAAGGAGACCCATCCCTCCTTCAGAACAAGGAATATATAATATTGATATGCACTGATGTTTATAAATCATTTGGTGAACATGAAGCATCCTTGTTTTCTTATCTAATATATCAAACATGTTTTGGCGCCAATCACTCCAAACTGTAAGTTAGGACAGGAAGAGCAAATTGGTTTAAAGATTGAATTTTGTTCCTAGGTGGCAATGCTGTTTTCAGGATTAATTTAAGTCTTGTAAAGTATTCCTTACTAAGTTTTATTCACATTTGTTCATGTTTTATTGCTGATCCTTCAGCAATTACCAAATATTATACACTCCCTTTTGCTCAAGTTCTTTTATATCACATTCTTGTTCTAAACTGATGTTTTCCTGGTGCTGCAGTTTTTCTGCTTTAAATGTTGCTTTTGCACATTTATCAAGACCAAATGACATTCTTATATCATCTGAAAAAGTTTTGACAGCTTGCAGTTGTACTTTCAGTTCCTCAACTGATGAGCTATACAGTTTTAAATCATCGACAAAGAGAAGGTGAGAAGTCATTACATTTTGTTGTTTTCTAGGAGCCAAATTATAGCCATGGCCTAAGCTGTTAAGTAGACAGCTTAATGGGTTAAGTGTAAGGCAGCATAGCAGCAGTGACAGACAGTCACCCTGGAATATCCCCCTTTGAATTTTTATCCGTGAGATAGTAATTTGTCCTTTATCATGGCTTAATTGCAAAGTGGTCTGCCGCTGTTTCATGATCACGGTAATGTAGTCGATCAGTGTAGGGTATATCTTATACATTTTTAAGCACTCATTTATCCATGAATGTGGGATACTATGAAAATGCTTTTTTGTAGTCAATCCATGCCATACTTAGATTCTTCCCTTTTTACTGTTCTCCACTATGACTTTATTAAACAACAAATGATCCTTTGTTCCATATGACTTTCTTTTATTGCCCTTTTGTTCTGCTGCCATAATTGAGTTTTCTTCTAAATAACAATAAACTCTGTCGGCATCAATTCCCATGTACAGTTTATACATTGTCGGAAGGCAAGTTATTGGTCTATAAATTTTAGGATAGCTTGCAGGTTCACTCTTAAGTAGGGCATTGTTTTTCCTGTTGTTAGCCAGGTTGGTGCCTGTTCGGGGTACGCATATAAATAATTCTTACTCATGACTAAATCTTCGTGCAAAGATGTTCATACTTTTAACCAAAAGTTAGGTACTGCATCTGGGCCTGCGGTTTTCCCCTTAGAGGTTTTTCTTAACTTTGTTTAAATCTCTCTGGTTGTTACTTCATCCCATTTCATATCCTGTACCTTTAAACTTCTTATTCTTTCTTTTACTTCATCTGTCCATTTAGCATTTTTATGTTCCACAGATTCTTCATAGATACTTCTCCAAAATGTATCGATTTTTTTCTTTTTTGGCGGTCTTTTAATTCCTTTTACCTTGCTTCCCAGTTCTCTAAAAAACTTTTTGAGTCATCAATAAATTGCTTATTTTGTATTTTTCCTTTATATTTATCTGTGTATCTTCTAAGTTTTTCCACCTGTGCTAAGATTTTTAGTTTATTCGCTATAATGCATGATAGATCCTGATATGTTCTAATACTGTACATTGCTTTTATCACATCTATCTTTCTTAGTATTTGTGTTGATCTGTTCCCTTTTCTATATTCTTCTAACAGTGATATTTGTCTTAATTGCTTTATAATTTGTTCTGTTTGATACTTCCATGATAATATTTGATTTCTCCTCTTCCTTTCCCTCACTACCTTGGGTTCTTGTGGTAGAACTTTATCAGTTATTAATTTAGCTGCACAGTAATATATCCTGTTGACTTCTATTATATCGCATGGATCTCTATGGACAGTCCTAATTATTGTGCTCATTTGTTTTATCAAACTTCTGACTTTTTGGGTTTTATTTACCTTCTGCAGTTTATTTCTTTCATTGATCTTAATATGTCTATGTCTATCAAATCAAGCAACTATTAACTCATTTTTGTCTAAACTGAGGGCACATTTTTTACTTTCCATTTCCTGTGGGCATTCTATAGAAAGTTCTATAGCATCTTCCTGTAGCACATTCTCTTTAATTTCATCATCTGCCATGCATTGCTCTGTCATATGGAAACTCACTGGCCTATCATTCCTCAACACTGACTGCATCAGAGTTTCCACAGTTTCCTGTTCCTTCCCTTGCTGTCCAGCTTCAAGTGAATGTTTATACTGCTTTCCCATGGAAGGCTCCAAAATATCTTCATATGGCACCTGACCAATTACTTCCCATTCTACTGCTTTCCCCTTAACTTGGATATCCATTGCTCTATCCTGTTGTGGCACTTTCTGAATTAGATTTTCTACACTGAATCCTTTTCTTCGCAAGTATTGAATAACCTCAGTTTCTATTTCTTTAACTTCTCCATTACTAATATCTTCTACTTTTCCTCTTTGTCTTCTTATTTTTTGTATTGTAAAGTTTTCCATGTCCAGATTCTTTTGTCTGTATTTCTCTTCAGATATCTTTGGTGCTGCTCTTTTTGTATTGATTAGTTTTGCTTTCTCCTTTGCATAAATATTACAGCATATTAAATCTATTTTTCTTTCCCATGTCCATATTTCTTCTTCAGATGTCTCCTGATCGTCCTGCTTCTCCTTACTTTGGGGACTCACTCCATCCTGCTGTGATGTAACCTGTGCTAGGCCTTCTACACCAAATCCTTCACTTTGCAGGCAATCCATAAATTCAACTTGTATTTTTTACTTCTACTTTACTAATCTTTTTTTCTATATACCATATTTGGGATATTATTACTTTTATTGTGAAATTTTCCATATCTGGATCCTTTTGCCTGTATTTCTCTTCAAATATCTTCTTCTATGTTTATGCCATGGTGTGTGTTCAAACGGTGATTCAGATGATTTAAGAATTTGACTATTCACACTGGAGGCTCAGAGTTAGAGTAAATATCTTGACTTAAATGAGGGAGTAGGACACGCTTATATTATTGCTGAAACATGTTTGTCTTTAGTAGTGGTTTCATAGTACTGTTATATGAAGTTATACATAGGGACAGTCAGATGCCTTAATGAATGAATTTGAATATTTTTAGTTTATTTACCAAATAAACAGCCTCTACAATGGTATGCATGTAATGAGAGCACAAAGAAAGGGGACACACTGCAAGTTATCCAGATACAGATTAACCATAACAGGGTTAAATGCAGACATAATAATATTATCCATTGCAGAGGTGATTATATGGTTTTTGAGTACATGTCTATAGTTTCTTATGTGTAAAAAGTGAGAAGCTACCTGAGTATATGTTCTGTTTTTGTAGTAAGTGTAGTCTGGGGCCCCTAACTTTAATTTAAATGGTACATTTATTACAGGAACTTAAGGTCAGTAAGGCTCTATTTTAATGTAATGCAACTCTGTGTGTGTGTGTGTGTGGGGGGGGTAAGATGCAGGGCTTTGTCCTTAGAGCTCTCCTCCAGTCTAAATAGGAGATTATCTGCACATCTGTGTGCATGTGTATGAGAGAGCCTGGTACCTGTTATAACTGGCTGGTAAGAGCAAGAAAGCAAATGGGTAACCTACTGGCTGATGAAGTTTGAACTCTCATGCTTCAACTGCCAGAGCTTCAACTAAGCGACGAACAGAGTTCCTCCAAAGGAAATCACTGTCTGCAAGCTGTGGTGGAAGTGATCCTTTTTTGGGAGGAATTTCTCCCTTCTTTATGTTGGTGCAACCATAGTGGGCTTGTCCCCCACATTGGATGATGTGGACGGGGTGCTTGTCCCCCTGAAAAAAACACTTTAAAAAGTGTCATTCAGCAAGATATTTTCAGTGAATGCAGTTTAGGGATTCTGATCATCAGTGCATTCACTTTCGTCTACTCATAGTGGAAGCAAGGGTAAATATAGCCCAGGAGTTCATGCAATTTGAAAGTTCTGGAAGTGTGGTTTCAGTCTTATGAAGAAGGCTTGAGTCAGATTAGACCCTTGTTTAGTGGTTTGGGTACAGACCAAAGTAACCAGGAAACAAAATGTCGGTGAGTATGGGAAGGCAAAGTATGCAACCCAGATGGATGTTGGAGTTTGCCATAAAGGTTAAGGTGTTTACCTCACAGATACGGGTCTATAATCAAAGGTTCTTTCCTTGAACTTCCAATGAGCAAACACTAGACCTTGAATGTTTATTAAGCGAATGTTCACTTCAGTGAATGTGTGAGATGGGGAAAGTAAATAGTTGGCCAACATTTCCCTGTCTCGCACACTGCAGTATTTCAAACGCACCCAGGTGGAAGGCTATGCCTTCCCACCCCATTATGTGGGGGCTTCACCCCCTCAACTATATATACCAACGCCAGGATCACATTATAGTGATGAGAATGGCAAGTAGAATTTTTTTTTCTTGTTTGTTTTATTTTCTGATTTTTATTTATCAAGCCACCTCACCATTTCTCTCACTTTATTATATTTTTGTCACTTATTCACAAACTCTTGTCACTTGTTTCTCCCTATTCAATCTTCAGGAATCATGTTTCTAAAACTACAAACCTCTTTGTGGAATTGTCTCAGCTCACACTCAATTTAAACTTTAATTTAATTTTGATTTTTTTTTTTATTTTAAATTTAAATTTCTAATTTGTCTGGTTTAGTCAAGTCTCCAATTACCTCTTGACAAATAATTCTCTTTTGACACACTATAATAAGTCACTAAAATTGCATATAACATATAGTCTCTTGTGCTACCATATGATGAAATTTTAAATTAGCGAAGGTCCACAGTCAGTAAGAATTTTGTGTCCATAATGTTTATTTCTTTTAGAGCATTTTTGTGGATCACACTATGGCATCAGAGATCTTTAACAAATCCTTAAGTTCTTCACTGCAACTGCTCTTAACTAAAGCATACAAAGAACTCACTGCACTCTACTTATCCATTCAACCAATTTATTCAGAGAGCTACAACATAAGTAGTGAAACTTGTACAGATGGTATAAATCTGACATACCGTTTGATAACTTGACATATCAAACTCACTAATATGTGCTATTTCTTTTGAGACTGCTTATAATTGCAGCTCTGTTATGCAAAATATTTCCACCCTAGAAATAAAACTAGTTTATTCATTATTGCATTGTTATAACCTTATCAGCTGGAGTATCATTTTCTTCAGTATGCCTAGGGCCCTTACTTAAAATTAAGTATAATGCTCATGATTTCAACAGTAACAGCAGCCTTTTCCTTACCAAATATCTCATTTTAATCTATTCTTAACATAATGAACTACTGATAAATTGCTTCTGGTATGGGTCTGTGTTAAATATTCGAACTTCCAAAATGTCGAATACCATATGGTCAAGACCATATGGTTGATATTTGGAAGTTCGAATATCTAATAAAAAAAAAAAAAAAGAAGAAAAGCATACACTAACAGTGAGAGCAGGGGGGCAAGCCCCCATGCACCCCCCACACTCACCTACTTGAATATACCAACTCTGAGACCACACTTCAGTGCAGAAAAGGGAAATTCTCCCATTCTGCACCATACGGCACCATTAAAAGTCAACCTTCGATCATTTGAAATGTTGAACATATGCTCTCAACCATATAACGTTCAACATTTTAAGCATTCGTATAATTGACGTAGACCCTCTGGTACTAATCCCCAGCAAAATAATTTTAGCTGTCAGCTCTCTAGTATTGTTGCAAACTGCATAAATGCACAAAACTGTTACTATTAATTAATATAGGTGCATTATATTGTATTGATTATCCGTACAATATGTCAATTTTGAATCTATAACATAAATTCTTGATACAAAAGAAGAAGATAATGCTATTTGTAGCAAAAATATTCATGCTACTATCAGATCATTGCTCTCTTTCTTTTACCATTGGCATTTTAATCCCCAAAAAATTGCCAAAAGCTGGAATTATTGTATGTTGCAATTAAACTTCTCTTATTTAGCTATTGCATTAAGGGTAAAAGTCAAAACAGTATACAGCATATGAAAAACATGACTATGTAGTGTCTAGAATGTTCTGGCACAATTCAGAAATTATTTGTATTCTGTCATTCTGTATATAGTATGCAATGGTCCTGCATGAACATCTACAATAAGCAGGACAGTGGAACAAAATCCACCCTGTATATCTGGAAATACTGAATGCAGATTAGGTATAGGAATGCAACACACAGTGCCATTCTGATGACAGTGCAATGGATATATAACGATGTCATATAGACCCATGAATAAAGTGTAACAAAAAATGTGTTCAAGGTCATCTCATCCAGTGTGCGTGCATCTCTGTGTGCTGCATGTCTGAATGTGTTTGTATATGTGTGTATGAGAGACAGACAAAGAGAGAGGGAGAGAGAGTGTGTGTGTGGGGGGGGGAGTGACTCTGCCAGTGTAATGAATGTTCAGTGGTAATAAAGAGTGATTCAGAGACATGCAAATTAGCTGATAATGATGTCTTCCTCATAGGGGATAAAAATGACTCTGAAGTGCTTTTTTGGCATTCACGTTCAATTGACCTCCCTGTGGTGAACAGTGTACAAGGTCACAGCCAACTCCTATTAATCTGAGCCATGGTCTTTTACAGAATATAGGTTTGTTTTTTTTTAAAATGAAATGTGACCATCAAAGCATATTCACTATGAATGCTGCAACATGTTAACTATGACTGCCCTACTGTCTCAGATGATAACACTAGGGCATTGATTTAATAACACATCCAGGCTGGTAATACAGCTGATATTATTTATTATTATTTATTGACATTTGTTGACCGGGAAAGTCCACTGAGCCCAACGACCCATTTTCAGTGGAGGCCCGGAGAGAAAAGCTCCATACAATCACAGAAATTTTTACATAACATCAGCTTAACTTTGAAAATCAAGAAAGTTTTTACATAATAGAAACTGAAGTAGATATACAAGACAAATGCATATTATAGAGGTATACAATACAAGAAAATAAACCTAGTGTGTTAATTTTTTAGTAATTCTGTTTGTATATTCTCATAAGTAAGAATACTGTTTAATCAATTCTGTTTATTCAGCCACAGAACTAAAGCAAGAAAGATTGGATACAAAGATAGATAGTGTAAATTGCAACTATATTAAGTTAGCAAAAGTATTTGCAGTGTATAGTGGCCAAAACATTTAAGATGGTTTAACCATATGACTACAAGAGCAGACAAGTTATTGAGATAGTGTTCTTTTATTGCAAATTTAAATGTTTTTAAAGAGTCTAGTTGAGTATTAGAGAAAGAGAGCACATTCCAAAGCTTGGCAATGGCATGGGAATAGAGATATTGTCCAGCTCTTTTGTTGGGTTTAGTTATGCCCCTGGATTCAATGAACGTCCATGCAGGAATAGCTTATTCCTGCATGGAAGGGACCATTCCCGTGCAGCACACCAGAATTGCCGTACAGCAATTTAAATAGCGCAAGAATGCTCATGACACCCCCAACCCGACAGGGTAAGAAATCTGGACAAAGCCATAAGGGACAATCATCCATACAAAGCGAGGAAGTTGATAGAATAACAGGTTTAGCATTAGCATGAATTTTTGGCAGGGTAAGAAGTAAGTAATGCACATCCCCCAACCCTTCAGAGTATGAAATCTGGACAAAACCATAAGGGCAATCGTCCCTAAAAAAACAGAAAGTTGATAGAATAACAGGTTTAGCATTAGCAATGAATTTTCAGCAGGGTATGAAGTACATAATGCATACCTCCCAACCCGTCAGAGTAAGAAATCCGGACCAAGCCATAACGGACAATTGTCCCTACAAACCCAGAAAGTTGATAGAATAACAGGTTTAGCATTAGCATGGATATTCTGAAGGGTTCAAAGTAAAAAAACATAACAAATAAATTTTTTTTCATATATACAATAAAGTGTAAGCATAGCTGAGTTGGTGTGACCGTTGCTTAGCTATGCTAAGCCCAGCTGAAACAGCACAATAAGTTAAATAGCAATAGACATCCAACATACATGTCAGTGCAATAGTTTAGTGGTTAGAGTGTATTCCTTGCATGTAGTCATTCACAGTTTGAGCCTCACCAAAGACATTTACATTTTATATGTGTAAACCTTACAATTTTAATTTATTTGTATATTTATGTAGGGAGTAACTTATATTTCTCAACCAGAGTAGTGTATTAGGCCCAGATGTGAGGTGTCAGTGTAATAAAGTAGTGAAACCCCCATATAAACACAAGTGCTCTATACAGTATAGTCACACAAGAATAAATGTAATTACACCACATTGGGGGATGTCAGGAAAGGTAAACACATTTATATTATGTAATGAATGATGAATCAATTCCATACAGGTGGTAGTCCAATAAAATAACACATAAGCAATGCTAAGCATTGCACAGCTATGCTGACCGGGTATAAGCATTGTGTACATACGAATACTAAGCAATGAGTAGCCCAACTAAGTGGATTTGCCCATTGGTAAGCAGTGCTGAACCTGCCTCTTTAGGCACTGCCAATCGTAGCTAAGCAAGTTTGCCCGTAGCATAGTTTAACTTAGCATATTTAAAACTGTGCAATCACACCAAAGGATGGGAAATCGGCTGTATTTAAACCCCGCAGGTGGGAATATAGCTCATAACTGGTTGTAGCTCTCCACTGTAGGCAGTATGGCAGGTGTTGGAGAGGGCATGCGCTTTCGAGCACAGTACTGGGGCATACAAGAGTCCAAGGTCATGGTAGAACTCCCAGTAAAAAAACATGATGTGAGACTGCTGCAGGACCAGTACCAGGTGTCAAATATAAAGCAGAAGCCTGGGAAAATCTTGCCCATGATTTCACCAATGCCACTGGTATCCCTCAGACTGGTGAGCAGGTCTGGCACCACTATGCTGACTTGAAACAGAGGAAGAGGGAGCTCTTGGAACAGTGGGTCCAAGAAGCAAGACAGAGGGGTGATGTCCCAGCAGTCTGTAAGTACTCACAGCAATAACTGTTTACCAAAGTCCAGCCTGTGTATGTGATGGATAGGTATGCCTAAATGTTTCTCTATTTTCATTACAGCTCCAGCTGAGCGGGCTGCGATTCAGGAAGCCCATGCCAGTAGGTTGAAAAGGCTGCATCGCGAGGCTGGTGAGTAACAATCCTGCCTGTAGTAATCATACCAAATAAATATAAAGGAGTAGAATGTCACCTGGCAGTATAGAAAATGTGTATGGTTTGTACTGAATAATCCAGACAATATGACAGTAATAGTCCCATATAGGTCATATTTAAATAAAACTAACTGCCTGGCAATAAAGTTCTAAATCCTGGACTGATTGTGTTTACTCTGGTATCATATGGCATGAAATGTTGCATTCACCAAAATCGGATATCTGAATAGTAATGTTGTGTTAACCACTGTTTCCCACACTGTGCTACTTAAAAAACATGTCCAGGAATGTCTGTATAAGAATGTTGTAATTACAAGGTTAGATTGTACAACCAAGACAGACTTAGACAGAAAATATTGAAGAAAGAGACAGCAGTTTCTCAATAGCTCACTCTGATGAAAAATAAACGGTTGTATTTTTAGCAGACACAGCCATGGTTGGAATTCCAGGAGTGGTAGTAAGCTGTATGCATAATTTTAACTAGGATTTTGTGAATATGTGTAGAAACAGTCAGGTAGTGTTAACAAACATTCCCCCCACAGGTCATCCAGGTAAAAGAACTGTAGCTGCCTGGCAATAAAGTTCTAAATCCTGGATTGGTTGTGTTTACTCTGGTATTGTATGGCTTGACATGTTGCATTCACCAAGATCTGATATCTGAATAGTAATGTTGTGTTAACCACTGTTTCCAACACTGTGCTACATAAAAAACATGTCTAGGAATGTCTGTATAAGAATGTTGTAGTCAGATTGTACAACCAAGAGAGACTTAGACAGAAAATACTGAAGGAAGAGACAGCAGTTTCTTAATAGCTCACTTTGATGGAACACAAATTGTTGTATTTTTAGCAGATACAACCATGGTTGAAATCCCGGGAGTGGTAGTAAGCTGTATGCATAATTTTAACTAGGATTTTGTGAACTTGTGTAGCAAAGGTCAGGTAGTGCTAACAAACATTCCTCCCACAGGTCTTTCAGGTAAGAGAAGTATAAAGTAGCTATAAGATGGTTGAATTATACACTGTGTACAACCATACCACTGTCCAAACCAAGGCCATAGGGTATTGTAATAATACCTGTAGAGTAATGATTAGAGCGATGATCATTAAAGTTGTGAGTACTGCAAGGATATACAAGTTGTTAATTGACACCCCCCCCACCACCATATGTGCAAAATTAATCTAAACACACAAATCAATGGGTATGTTTTACACCAAGCCTACTGTTGGGACATATGTCCTATTGTTGAACAAATATTGAAATGTATTTCTATTAATGTTCCATGTTGAAATACTATAATTAGTAGCATGTTGCTATAAATGTAACCTGCATGCCATTGTAAAGGCCACTGTGGTTCCACATATGCATGTGATCTGTTTGCTATGCAACTGTTTCATATCTGTTGTTTTGGGTTAATGGGAATATTTATGCATGCTGTTATAACTAATCCTGGATTGTGTTGACTATTACTAACCCACACATGTTCTAAAACTGCAACACCATAGCATGTTTGGGAAGGCTCAGCGGACCCACCTCTCCCACCTCATCTGGCTGTGGCACCAAGCCCCAGCACATCTGGGACTCACCCCAGGACCTCCTCATCTGCTGGTCCTGCACCACCTTCAGGTGGAACTGACTCAGGGGATGGGGCTCACCCCCCCGGGAGCGGGTGCAGACAGGATATCATCACCTGAAGCCAGGTTCAGGCACTGGTGCATAGCAAGCTCCAAAAGGAGTTTGGAGATCTGCTATGCCAGCTTGAGGGCAGCATGGTGCAATTAGAGGGTCAGCCTGCCTCTCCTGCTTAGCCCTCAGCACAGCCATCTTTGGGGCAGTGAAGGTGCAGTGGTGACTGCCCATGGGTGGGACCTCAGTCCCACTGTCTCCATTTGAGGGCTCATGTGCTTCTGATTTCCAAACACCCCTCCCCGTCCAAGGTGTTACCTCCACATGTGTCATATACCACCCCAGTATGCTGTCTTGCCTGTCTTTTCTGTCTTCCTACCCAACCTACCTCCCCAAATATACTTACTATTCCTCCCCAACATCACACTCTCACCTTAAAAAAAAGGGCAATCTGTTCCCCAAAAATGTCACCCCTTACATAGCTGTCCATTTCACATATGTGGCCACTGAACATATGTAATCTGGTCTAATTGGCTTCACAGCACATTATTGTTGTCCTCACCCCTCTTTCAGGGGTTTGAGTGTCCAAATATACCTCCAAATTCAGTATATATGCACAGCTGTTGCTGTAGAAGAAACGGGCAGCTATGGACCTTCCCTACACCTGTCCTGCACATCCCTAGCTACTTTCTCTATTGTCTTACCCTCTGCATGCTCCCTTTTTTTGCCACTTTCCTATCACCCCTTTTTTTTCTTTTAAACAAATTAATGCAGGGGTACGCAGGAGTAAGCTGTTTTAAGCAGTAGTAAGTGGGATTAAACCTGTTTGTGTTGTGCTAAGCAATGCCTATACAGATTAAGCACTTTTATGGCTAACTGTCTGTAAACATATTTAACGGAAATTAGCATTGCTTACCGCCATGCAAACCCACTTACAACTGTTTAAAAGTGCCTTACTCACTCTGTATCCAACAGCCCTTGTTCTGCCCAGCAACAAAATAATCAGCCCTTGGAAGTCTTGACCCCAGGACTCTGCACACCATAGCCACAGCAATATACCACTATGTCATCTTAGCTGTAGGTATGCCTGATGTTTTTACAAACATATCATGCAGCATAGTCATTCAACAGTAGTTAAAATGTATTTATATATGTGTGTATGTATATATATATATATATATATATATATATATATATATATATATATATATATATATGTGTGTGTGTGTGTGTGTGTGTGTGTGTGTGTGTGTGTGTGCATACATGTTCCAAAATGCCCATACAAATATATGCTGCTGATTGACCACCCACAACTGGGGCAGCATGCACAGGTTGGATACAAAAGCAGCCATGCCACTCACATTTGCACCCCCCAGTCCAAATAAATAAGTGAATGGTACACTGCTACAAAATCACAATAGACCATACACAATGTCCAAATATTCAACAATCTCTTAGCAAAACAAATAAAATGTCTGAACATAGCAAAGAAAAATACAACCAGCCAGTAATTCACACATGTTTATTATACTCTGATGTCTTGGCCAAAGCCTTCAAGGAGTAAACATTACTAGAACTACATGCTTTAATCACAAGAAGCAATTAACACCTAATTACATAATTGAATACACAGCCTCCAATTACACTTGTCATTTAACCCCCTACGGGATAAAGTATCACAGTTAATATTAATACATTGAGTCTGTACATAACAATTGTCCTTTTATGAATGTTTCATCACACTGAAGAACAGATGTTTTCAGAAACAGTACCTTGAAACCCACTACTGTCCCCATGGTGTGATTTATTCAAATGTATAGCTATAGAACTGATATTTTTCTTATCAGTAATATTTCTGACATGTTCTAACAGCCTAGTTTTAAAACGTGTTTCTGTCCCCCACATAAAATATGTTACAAGGCCATCTAAGAGCATTCTCTATACACCTACCTCTTGAATGTACAGACTTCAACATGTTTCCCAGCCATTCCCCTCAGCAGGGATTGCAGCAGTAAATAATGATAGATCAGTATACCTATCCACCTACTACTGCATGACATCTGGACAAAGCCTGTAGTGCACAGAGAGAGAGAGAGAAATAACAAATGAAACATAAAGTGGAAAAGAGAAGAAGAAAAAAGGTGAGTGGAACATGTAAGCAAGTAATTGAATGTAGTTCTTGGTCTGTAATAATGGGAAATATGATTTGGAGGAATATATGTCCCAACAAGACTTGCTGTACTAATGTCTTGCTAAACAGCCACTATGGCCATAGCACCTGGCCCTCTGTGCAGTGGGAGATATCACAGACATACCTCTCAACTGTACAGATCTTCACAGAATGTCTACATTTTACCATCATGTATTTTTTTTCTGTTCCTCCTGAGATCTGTACTTTTCTGGCAAATAGCTGAGGATTGAAGTCATCAGGTAATGACAAACACTTGAGTTTAAGACTCCACATCCTTAAGAATATTCACCGTAATGTTAAATGTATCATTCTATGAACTTCCTATGTTTGTAACAGGTATATTTAAAGTCTGTCCCCTATTTACCCCCCCGTCATTTTAGGCATTGTCCAGATGTGATGCTCTGAGAAATTGTGAGGTGGGATCACAGCTCAGGAGCCTGGCTCACCTGGGAAAGGACAGCTCAGGGGTGTCTATCAAACAGTTGTGACTGTGCCACTGCTAGGCCAGTTTATCGGATGTTTTCCATATCCATGTTACCTGTGGTTATGAGTATGACACATGCTTGCCTTGTAAAGCTAAGACACCAATAGAGGGCATGTGCATAGTGCAGTAATGTTTCAGACATGTATGTTGAACTACATGTGATATATTGAATTAATAACATTCAACTGTACAGTGTTCTGCTGGACAGTAAGCACATTTGTGACTGATATCTGTAGTCACATGCACATATACCTGTGTTATGTCAGCCAAACCAGTGGCAGATCTGTGAGCAATGGCATTGTAACATAGTAGCCTACTTATGACTGTTGGACATCTTCCAGGTTATCATAGTGATGTCAACACCTACTGTGAAATCAACGTACTAATGTATGGTGCAGCTATATTAATACAGTATCAATACTGATGTGCCACCCATTTATGTGTGCCGTTGTCCAGACGTACTGCTGTAACAGGTTGAGAAGTATGATTGAGCAGCAAGACTGCAACTACAGTATGCCATACTAACAAACAACAGAAATGTATACCATGTATTCCCTGAGGACATGTTTGTATGCTTATATTCAGCTGGAAGGCACAAAACTAAATCACATGGGTTTCTAGCATTCAGGTACCTAGGTTGTGCATGTTGCACATGTGTGTAATATCAGTCTCAGTGCATACAACAGACAGAAATGTGTACAGCTACTGGTTGTTGCAGTGCCCTGGCAATGATATGGGTACTAGAGTAGGCATGATATTTAGCTATTAATCAGAGAAGTGTTCACCTGTATTATGACCCTCTGTCCATGCCTACCATTACCCGCTATATCCACACCTATATAGACTGGATATCACAAGTGTACACACCCGTGTTAGACTGCCAGGTATGTGTGCTGCATGACACTCAGACCACAGAAGACCATTTTTATAATGTTTCTCATTTTTATGTGACCCCTAATCTGTACAATTTCATTGAATTACAATCAAAGGTGTTTCTAGGAAGCTGACCAACTATTGCCAAGTGAAGATGTGCCATGATGTTAGAGTCCATGCCAAGACGGATGAATGCTGTAACCATCTCAAGAGGTGCATACACAACATATCAGTTTAAGGGTGTGCAGACTCATTCATTCAACTGGCTTATTGTACTGAGTATTATTTCCATATGTTTTCACAGACCCGATTGTTATGTTTTCAGTTGTATTGTACAGTATATAGGTCACACTACAGGTGGGAATTGGTATGAAATGAGTTATTGTGGTGTCATGTTCCAATTGCACAAATACCAGGAAGTGTCTCAGAGGTGTGTACCCTTTATATCCACTGTAGCTATATGGACACAGCAGTACCTGACCTGTATATCCAGCCTTCAGCAAGGTAGAGTAATTCGCTTTGGTGGACAGCAGCAACACACAAACCACATAATAGGTTGCTACATTGGCTGTATAGGGACACATAGGTGCAGGCAACAACTTTGAAGAAAGTCCACCTATATCTGAGCAAGCAGTTAAGTTCACAGGTAACATTCTGTAAGGCTGACTATGACTATGAATCGGATATATCCACAACACCAAGGACAATGAAACCGTGTCTCCACATATGTTGTAAGTCTCAGATGAAACAACAAAATTAACCCTGTACTGGGGGTAAAGAACACCTCATACACACATGCCGTGGATATAGGCAACCTGCATCACACAGGTTAGGTGGGAACATCACCACCCTGTCCACCCCAGTTGTACATGGAGATATGAACACTCCTCCCCTCAGCAATAGTGAGCAAGGGCATACTGCCTACTGACGGCAACAATAGTATATCACCATGGGGCATAAAAACATCAGTGTCTGCCTCCTACATGAACTCAGGCATATGTTCAGAGCTCCATCACACACCACAGTCAGACAAAGACCTGCCACCATCCACATGGAAGATGACCACTGTCAACCCTCTACACAGAAATGAATGAAGGACAGAGGATTATGCAATCAAGTGTCCAACATTAGGGGAGAATAAGATAGCTCAGGGACAAGTGTGTAATGCAAGCTGCTATACCCATGATAGCTTGGAGGGTCTGGATTATTTGCAAGTAATATCCACTGTTGATGGGCATTTTGACAACCGTATGAGGTCCTGTGACCTTTTCCTGTTTATATCTTCCAGGTAACATGCAGATGGCTCACCTACCAGCATTCTCTTTTGGGGAAACAGACATCATCACTCAATATGTGATTGGGCATTATGCCCTGTCATATGGATGGAGAGTAGAAGATGTGTGGGAGAGGACTGCCCTGTGGAACAGTGTGGTCCACAGGGTAAATGATGCCAGCCTGCACAACAGAACTTATGAGCATGTGCAGCATTTGGCCACTGACATCAAATACCATACCCATCAATGGGCTGCTGCTGTAACGAGGGACCATCTAGCCACAGGTGGGGGCCCAGCCATCCAGCCTCCACTGACACCCACTGAGGAGCTCCTCACCACACTTGGGACACACGTCAAATGCACAAGCCATAATGCTGAGGGAAGCATTCTGGAGATGGGTTGCACACACACACACACACACACACACACACACACACACACACACACACACACACACACACACACACACACACACACACACACACACACACTAGATGAGGAGCATGTAAGTAAGGGCCCAGTGGGGATTAGTATACTAATGTATCAGACATACATGTATCTGTATTGTATCTACATGCATGTGTCAGGTCCAATTGCAGTTGTGGATTGGGTTTTCTACATCTATGGTGAGGACAGGACATTGTGTATTATTGCGGTTAGTACTGTAGATGTGCAGACATGCTGCATCCATCCTATACCAAGGTCACATGTGCATCTGCTGACAATAACTCCCTCTCACAACTGCCTAGGACCCTCTGTTCTGCATATGGGACAGCAGCCTGAAGCTGGTGAGTATTACATTGTTCTGTTGTTGCCTGGCAATACCCCAGGCATGTGAAGTGCATGCAATTTACCATGTACACAACCATCAGTAATAGCTATATTGCTTTATGTAATAGCTATATTGCTTGCTGTGCATGTTCACTTGTGCTGGGATTAACTGTATTGCATCGCAGTGGTCACCACTGTGGCCTATCTGATGTGGATTCAACATTCCTGTAGCATACATCACAACTTTGTCAGTGCAAAGACTTCTGGACAGAGGCCAGCAAATTTTGCTGGACAAATGCCCTAAGGTAAGGTCATGTGTGATGCATTACTGGTATACAGTGGATATAAATTGTGTACACAACCCACTTAATATGCAAGGTGTTCCTGTTACATACTAATTAGGACCACAATATGACAGCCCACACCTATTCCAGCCTTTAATGTGACCCATAACAGGTACAGTTCACTTGTAAAACCAAGCATCTGTACTCATGTATTGCACCTACAAGGCAGGCCACCTGTGAGGGCAGCAGATGTCCTATCAGCATGATGTTTCAGTCAGGTATGATACCTCATGCTGCCATATGTGTCAGTACACTCACTGTGGCCTGTTTGGCTATAATATCACATACATGGGCATTGTTAAGCCACACAGACCACTTCTGACCACTTATAGGTTTCAAACATATAGATATTCCAGACACATTTGTACAGAGGACTGAACAATAGTTTAACCTGCTGCTGTGAGGCAGATGCTGTTACCACACTATATAAAATAATGGAAGTGGGAGGTGGTCACCAGCCGTGTATGGTATACATGTCAAAATGGTATAAGCCACACATGATATGATCCTCACACACACACACAAACAGTTGCCAGCATTAGGATTAGAATTCCTGCCTATCTAGGTATTCCTACTATAGTGCTACACAGTTATCAGATGTACCACAGAGCTTATACATTTCTATGTCTTCCAAAGGTACTTCTAAGGTCAATGACATCAACAGGTCTACTAAATTGGAGTGAAGGGAAGTGTAAAGGGTAGTACACAGGTCACAAATGGTATGAATCAGCCAGTACATGATTCACACACACACTTGCCGGTATTGGGATTATAACTCCTGCCTGTCTAGGTATTCCTACTATAGTGCTACACAGTTATAAGATGCGCCACAGAGCTTATACATTCCCATTTAACCAAAGGTACTTCTGAGGTGGATGACATCAACAGGTCTACTAAATTGGAGTGAAGGGAAGTGTAAACGGTAGTACACAGGTCAAAAATGGTATGAGCCAGACAGTACATGATTTACACACACATACACACTTGCCAGCATTGGGATTAGAAATCCTGCCTGTCTAGGTATTCCTACGATAGTGCTACACAGTTATGAGATGCACCATAGAGCTTATATATTTCCAACTCTACCAAAGGTACTTCTGAGGTGGATGACATCAACAGGTCTATTAAATTGGAATGAAGGGAAGTGTAAAGGGTAGTACACAGGTCAAAAATGGTGAGCGAGACAGTACATGATTCACACACACATACATACACACACACACACACACACACACACACACACACACACACACACACACACACACGCACACACACACACACACACGCACACACACACACACACACACACACACACACACACACACACACACACACACACACACACACACACACACACACACACACACACTTGCCAGTATTGGGGTTAGAATTCCTGCCTATCTAGGTATGTCTATAGTGTTACACAGTTACCACATGTGCTACAGAGCTTACTGAACTTTCACATGGCCAAAGCTGCTGTTAAGTGCACAGCTGTGGTAAAGTATTACAAGTAGCAAACAGTCTGCCTTCTGTTCCACCCGTACATCATGCTAGTCCTTCCTGTCTTCCACTTCAACTAGCATTATGGCTTAGCACTTTATTAGGTTATTGTATCAAGAAGTGTGGCACACCTGTGAGCTGTCAGCAGTACTCATTCATCACAGATGTCACCCCAGTACTGACTAGTTATGTCCACCCCTCCTGGCATGTTTGAAGGGCGGTAGTCTGTGCTTGCACCCATTAACCTGGTGCACTTGTCCATTCTGGGGCACTGTTGCAACTGCCACATGTACACAGACAACCCTCCCCTCAAAACTCCAAACTCTCAGACCTGTGAGGGTTACCCATATATCACCAATGTGGACATATGCACTCTCCAGCAAAGACTGGACTAGCAGGTCAAAAGGATAAGATCAACACCTGCACCACACCATGGGAAAACGTAGCTCACCATGACACCCACATTGACAGCCATGACATGCAGTGAAAAGCCACACACCCACCTTCCCAGAGGCACTCAATGGACATCTACCCAAACAGCACAGACCAGCAAGGCAGACGTCCACTCAGACATAGTGAAATGACACATGCCAAGGGACACATAATTAATCTACACAGTGTGCCCACAACCTAAGCTCCTAAGGCTAACCACCTTGCACAATACAGCAATCATGGGTAACCCAATACTGAGGCACACATATCCCACTCACTAATTTGAATATGGAGCAGGTAACAGCCAAATATCAATCACATTCCAGCATCTAACACATGACACAGCCAGTCATGCCACTCCACAACAACTACGAGTATCATCCATGTGGGTGTGAATGACTTGGGACACACCTCCCTGGACTACATGACAGGGGACATGGTTGAACTCTTTGATTATGCGGTCCAGGCAGGTGTGACACTAGCCCTGGGCAGTGTACCGCTGTCACCCAGAATGATGCTGCGGTACTATCAATAAATGGTTGACTGCAACATTGACTTCATGTTATGTGTCATTCTCACGGAATTCAGGACCTCTCCGCTTGGGATGGCATGACTGACAGAACCCAATGACTTTCCATAGATGTCCTACATCTGTCAACGCTTGGTTGCCAGGTACTGGGTAAGTGTCTTGCCACCCTTATGTTGCCTTATTAGGCAGTGTTCCTAATGTTGTTACCACCATAACATCTACACATGTATGCAATCTGAGGGTCATGCTGCTCAACAGTGGGCACCTAGCTGTCAGGATGCAGTCACTCATAGCAGTTGTTGGAGTGGAGGACACATGTCTGCTGTAATGGAGAGGTGGTTCACAGCACCAGATAGCAGACCTGCAGTATCAGCGTATGATGCATTCCACAGCTGTCAGCCCCCAAACATGGACCACACCACACCTCCACAGGTGGTGTTGTCTCCATGTTCATTATGGATAGGAACACCTCCAGACTAGTATCCCATCATAATGCATTGGAGATACTTCCAGTGCAACTGCCTTGGGGTAACAGTACAATCCAAACCATAGTCTGCTATGAGCACACATCTATGTCCCTAGACTGCCAATGCACATTCCCCAACACCCTGCCATCTCTGATGGTCTAATGCAACACTGACATAGTATGAGTCTTCAACTACCCCTCCATCACCTGGGGAATGTAGCCAATCACCAGTACAGTGGCCAGAAACTTCTGGGATTTGTCATTTCCATTGTCCTAGACCAGATCATACTGACCACTGGTAGAGGATGCAACAACCTTGCCCTGTGTTGACCACTTAAATATGGGACCGTTGCTCATTCCCCAGATGTCAATCCCTGCATGGTGAGATTCACACAGGCTGTAATCAACATGGAACTCAACATGTCAGCCACAACCCCCACAAAGATAATCACCTGGCAAAACCTCTCCAAAGCTGACTTTGCAGCAATGAAAACAGGAGTGGATGTCTTTACTGCACCCATGGCAATGGGATGTAGCTGCATGACTGTGGAATCATACACATATGCACTGTAAAAACAGGTACATGCAGATACATGAATGCATGGTACTAGCCAGAGCCAACATAACCCAGACACTGTCCTCCAAACACTGGGAGACAATGTGATGGTCCCCTGACATTACTAAAGTGTACATCAGAAGGAGGACACTGTTGCAGGGAAAGGTGGTGTCCCATGACTGTTGAACTCCCTTATTAGCCTCAAACACCTTTGGATCCCTCATGGAATCCCTGACAGGCATCTATGGCAGCAGAGAAGCAGCAGACACTGATGACAGTCACAACAGCCTTGATAGTTATATCAACAACCTCCACAGCATTAAACACAAATGCTGCAAGTTACTGCACAAAGCTAATACCTATCCTGAGACAACAGATATTGGCCACAGTCTTGGCAGCACATTCAGTGCCAGCTTTACCCCTCTCTCCCCCCACAATTGAAGTGCTGAGTGAATGTATTTTCACATGCTGTATCCCATTTCTGTTCTAGGCATCTGTGTGTCACCAGGATGTGGCCCTGCAGCAAGGCCACAGGGTATGGCAGTGTGGTGACACATCTACCATGTCATAGGCAGGGTACAGTATGTGCACGGTAATCCCCGGTCTGTAACACAGTGATTGCATATGCCTCACAGATTATAGGGCTGAGGGTTGTACATAGGTACATGTTGATGTGCAAAATCCGTTGTAGAATGGAGAATGGTACATGTCCTGGTTTGGACATACCTCCGATTGCTAATAACCACAGCCACAGGGGATATTCATCAACCAAACACACTGGGATTACTATTCACACACACACACACACACACACACACACACACACACACACACACACACACACACACACACACACACATTTGCCAGTACTGACATCCATAGGTTCATTGCATCATAGGTGAGTCTAGCCCAAGGAAATACCCTTGCATCAGGCCACATGACAATAGTCCCCAGTGTGGCTCAGGAGTATAGTCACTGGAGTGGTCCCCAGGAGTGGGTATTGTATTCCCCATCCACTCATCCAGGTTTCTATTGTGTGTGGCCAGTGATGTGCACTGCTTCCCATGTATATGATCTATATTCCATAACATGGACAGTGTCTGGGTTGTGCACATGTTCCACATGCATGTTCTTTGACATGTGGATGTGTGCTTGAGGTCTCTGGGGCATGTTGTGTGGACAGATTGGTATCTTCTGATGTAGCATTCCTGACCTCATTTGGTGAGACCTAGCTATCTGACTGAGGTAGTGATTGCACCTACATTGATGGTATGATACGGGTATTCAGTGGAGTTAGTGGTGTCTGTCCATATAGGGTATGTGTATAAGGCATGGTATTCCCTTTGTGGGGTACATTTGCAGAATCTACAGTTGTTGCAGACATCCAGTAGGGAACATGGCAAAAGGGCCACTGTATATATTGATTGGCCTACTGCGGGAATGGAACAGGGTGCCATGTCCTTTTACTTGCTGGATAACACATAGTCAGGAGATGTAACACATCAAAGTACTTTCTGATGTCAGTGGCACTGTTGGGGTCAACAAGCATGTAGTCCACTGCAATTGCACCATAGGTACTATCTGTGAGGCAATATGCTGGGGAACTATTGATATAGTGGTTGTTGCCTAGCCAAGTGTGTTTGTGTATGATATGTGGGTGGAGAGTGGTCTCTGAGTAATGGAAGTGTTGCCTATATTGTTCACTAACCATACTGTCACATAGTGATTGCACATGGCACTAGACATTTAGGACTGTGGATTGTCTACACCAACCTCTATGGTGTTTGACAACTGTTGGCCTTGTAATGTGGACATTGTGACATATACTGGGTCCTCAACATAATAATTTAGCAAAACCCACCCCCTCAATGGCTCCTGTTATTACACAACCACACCAACCCCCACAAAGGATACTGATCACACACACACACACACACACACACACACACACACACACACACACACACACACTTGCTAGTACTGAGTTTCAAACCCCTACCTAGCTATGGCATTGCTACTACAGTGTACTGCATTTATCGCACACAACACAGAGCTTATAGGATGGATGCTGTCCCAAGGTACTTCTAAGGTGAGGAACATCACCATCCCCTGTAATACTGGCATTGGGTGCTGTAGTGGGCGAGAGACTCCAAAAACATTTTACCCTACACACACATTTACATTTGCTAGGGTTGAGGTTCAAACCTCTATCTAACTATCTTTTTGAACTATTATGATTAAGCATTTGCCACATGCACCACTGACCTTACATGGTTTAGGGTTGCCAACAGGTACTTCTAAGGTGGATAATATCTGCAGGACTGCTAAAGTCAGGCACTGAGATGTATACTGGGTGTAAATGGGTCAAATTCTTTGAGGTATGGATATACATACGTACACACACAAACACTTGCCAGGGTTGAGATTCAATTAAACCCATACCTATGTAGTTATTGTTATTACATTGTTCTGAATTTATCACACACACCATGGAGCTTACATGTTAGAGAGCTGCGCAAGGGTATCTTTGAAGGTGAGTGACATCAGCAGCAGTGCTAAAGGAGGGCTAAGGGAAGTGTGAATGACCACAAAATCAGGTCTCTACAACGATACACACACTCTCTCACACAAACACTCACATTTTCATAGTTGCTAGGATCAGGATTGGAACTCCTACCTAACTACTTTGCTACACTATAGTATTATACAGCTATCGCAAGCACCATGGAGGTTATATGAGAGAGAGCTCTCCAAAAGTATCTTTGAAGGTGAGTGACATCAGCAGCAGTGCTGAAGGAGGGGTATGGGAGATTTAGTGAGTGTGAATGGCCTCAACCACATTCATCTAGAAACACACACACACACACACACACAGTCGCACACAACTTTACATTTGACAGGACTGAGATTGCAAAGACTACATGGATACCTGTTTGTACTGTAGTGTTACACAGTTATCACAAGCACCACTGATACTTTAGGACTGAGGGCTAACTAAAGGTATTTCTACAGTGAATGACATCAGCACATCATGTGATATAAGCCAATGGGATGTGTAATTGGTGGGACAGGCCTCATAATGGGATTCTCTCTTTCGCTGTCTGTCTTTCTCTTCCCCACGTCTCTGTATGTGTGTATGTTTGACATATTATATTATGATGGCCTTAGATATGTATATGTATTCCTATCCAATGTGTGTGTGCGTGAAGTATCAATGGTATACAATTTGGTGTGTGTGGGCAGACAGCTGCGAATAACTGATATCTGTAGTCAGCTGTGTTGTGAGACATGGGCTTCATTTCTCTAAGTATAACTGATATCTGTAGTCCATTGTGTTGTGAAACATGGGCTTCATTTCTCTAAGTGTAGGAGAATGCCCAGTATGACCTTCTATATTGAGTGTGTGCATCCATTTCAGGGAGGGTTGGACTGCAGTTCAGGGTTTTGTGTGTTATAGCTACCCCTAGCAAACTGTTTCTGCAGGATATCTGCAGATAGGTTGCCAATATGGAGACACAATGGGCTTAATATACAGGGGATACTGTAACTATTGCTGTCTGTGCTGCCTGTGTGACATGTTTGGTTGTAGCATAGATATTCTGACATATGTACTGTTTTACACTGTGATGTGTCATGTCATCAACTACTGACAGTTATTATTTTTGCTCAAAGTTATTTACTGGGAAATACAAGATGAATGAAGCTGAGACCAATATTCTGAGGCATATAGACTGCACATTCTGGCACACACCTGCCATTGTAGAGGGGTAGCTACAGGCAATATACTGCTGGTTCTGTGTAAATGGTGCAGCACCTTGTTAGTACACTGGATGGGGTTCCCCTCCTTGTGCATTTCTCAACTTCATGGAATGGCCATATCCTGCTGGGGCCATACCTCTCAGCTATACAGATACACCCAGGTTATCCAGAGGCAGGACTCATATATCTGCTCAGTTTGCCTTCACATTGTGGTTTACAAGTGGTTTTGTGGCTATTCATTCATGGGTTTGCAGTCGGGAGTAATATGGGTGGAAATTAGAGTTTCAGACTTCACACACTCCATGACATCCATGCTTTTACACACCCCCCTCTGTTATTCTCTCCTCCAGCTAACATTATACAAGCAATATCTCAGAGATATCCCTATAGTTGGGCCTTTATCCCAGTAATATTTATGGCCTGATCCACAGTCCTTGCAGTAGGGCATGGGGAGGCATGCTGCTGGCATGTGTCAACATGGCCTTGCATTTGTTTTCTGTTTACTGTTAGGTTGTTAGTTGGGACCCCCTGACATTCCATACATTCACAATATGGGTGAGGCATGGGCCTTTGCCAGAGGACTGTAGGCCATTTCAGAGTGCTGCAGGCCATCTGTTACTGCATTTCTACATGGGATTGTGGGGGAGTGAGGTGCACACCTGCAGACTTTAACATTTGAAATGACAGTACTGGTGTTTTGGTTACTCTGTTGGTTTCCATTTCATATTGTATTGTGACCTATCATGCAGACAGGAGGCATATCAGTAGAGTACACATGTTAGATCTTAATCGCATATATTTCAATTTCAGACTTCTTACCCTTCAGAACTGGAATGCAACTGCCAAACCTGTTATAATATGTCTGTGTAGGTCTGGAGGGGGGCTGTTCACCATTGCCATCATTTGGGGGCCTTAGCCCAGTCTTTCTTCATGGTCATCTACACTTGTCCTGCTTGGTGAGGCTGGTGGTAGGTATGTGACCCTCATTGACATCCATGTGTGTGACCTATTGACACCCAAAGTTGTTTGGGCCATCACATGTACCGCAGTGGGGGGTTATCACCTTGTGTAGTGCTGCCTAGTATGTTGACATCAGTATTTGTTATGAATTTCCTGCTGTCCCATACAGCTGTTTGCTGCTATCCCATTCAGCCACCCAATTCCCTTGCATGCTTGCATCCATATCATACATACAAGTATGAGAACATACTACTCCATTCAGTAATTGATAGGAAGAGTGACTAACCTTATTGCTGTGCCAGTATTGAAGACAGTGTTGGAGGACTGACTATGTTGGATGCACATAGTTCACTCCCTGTACATGGTAAAGCTCAGGTAGTGTCATGTTTGGCATCCCTTTTACTGTATGTATGAGTCAGTCAGAGAGAGCTATCAATCCCTGGGTCCCGACAGTGTCAGGGTGTGTGCTATGCATTACCTCTTTGCCAAGGCCTGGGCATACTGTGCATGCCTCCTTCTGCCTATAGGGGCAGACTCAGGATGTTCCTCCTCCGAGTCCCTCTCTGCCTGTGCTAGCCTTGGCAATGGTGGGGGGCTGTGTGGCCCTGCTCTGTGCTGTTCATGCTGCAGCTGTTTCTGCAGGATCATATTGTGTAGCTTGGTACATGCTATGAACATTTGTGTACATGTGGCTGGAGAGTACTGCAAGGCTCCACCAGATATGTCAAGGCAGTGAAACCATGACTTGAGCATCCCAAACACATGCTCTACAATGATCCTGGTTGTGCATGTGTCTCATTATGGTGTTCTTGTTCGGGTGTGTATGCATTTCTGATGGGTGTCATCAGCCATGGCTCCAGTTCATAGTCAGCATCCCCCACTAGATGGCCATATGGGATGTTCCCCCCTGGCAAATGCCTGATACAGCTGTGAGCAATGCCATATGTGGGAGTCGTAATAGCTTCCAGGGCTACCAGCACACGCATACATGATAATGCCCTGGGCATCACACATGACCTGGCAGTTGATGGAGGGGAAGCCCTTGCAGTTTATGTAGACACCGCTCCACTAACCAGGAGGTGCTTTGATGTGGATGTGCCTGCAGTCTATAGCACCAACTACCTCAGGGTATTCTGCTATATGGTGGAAGAGATGCATATGTGTGGTCAGCACCTCACCGACGGTGGGGAAATATATGTGCTCATTGGCATGTTGTATCATGGCATCCAGGAACAGGTGGAGTACCCTGGATGCTGATGCCTGTGAGATCCCCATGGTATCCTCAGTTGGTCTTTGGAAGGTACCTGTGGCTAGTATTCTTAAGCCTAGACATACCTTGGTATCCACTGGGATGGGTTCCCCTCTATTAGTTCTGTGTGTAAGGCATGGCTGGCACAGCTCAACGATTTGCTGTAAAATGTCCCTGTCCATCCCAGCTCATGTAGGCCCTGGTAGATTACCCTGGGTCTGTACACTCTTCTCCTCCTCCTCACTGTGGGTCGGTTATCAGCATTCTCCTCCTCACCACCCTCAGTCTCTAGCACATATTGATGGAGTAAAGCAGCAGCAGCCTCTAACATTTTTAGTTGGTTTTGCCATTTAAAAATCCCCCATCTGTGTACACCGGTGGTGTAGAGTTTGTGGGAAAAAACAGTCTGTAGGGTGTTTGCATAGTTTATATTAGTGTGCTGGGCTGCTGCATGTGTAATTGGCTGATTCTGATAAATTCCACCTGCCAGCTTTGCTAGTTCTCCTTGTTTGCCTTCCTGCTGCTGTTTCCCCTTCCCAGTTCCTCCCTATTTAAGCCCTGAGACAAGCGCCATGCATACCCATTGCTCAACTGTAAACAGTGCTGCCATTTCCTATTTCTTTTTCTTTTTTTTTTTTTTTTTTGTTTAAAACCTGGTCTAGTGGTGTGCACACCTGTTTAGGCTATATACACACTGCTCAGGCACATCTGACATACCCCTTCCTTAGCTGTGCTTAGCTAAGGGCAGACATGGGCCACAGAGCTCCAATGAGCTTACAGCAAGTATGACACACCCCCTTATGAAGTCATTCAACTCTTATACTTGCACTGCAGTATTGCTGCACCTACATGGTTAGGTATAAGTTGACACTTTGAGGAAATATGTGATTCAGTATAACTCCCCTCATTTGCATACCCCAGTGTGTAAGTCATTAGTTAGTGCACTTAGACGGACCCTTTTCCCTTGACAACCAGTGCTCTCTGGTATTGTTTACATTCTGAATGCTATTGACTATAATGGCAAAATGCAGAATTATCTTAAAATGTACTTTTCTCATTTTTTTTTAAATTTCCGTCACAATACCATTTGCATGCCGCTGCCCTAAGCTTAAACGGCCATGATCGGCCAAAAAAAAAGTTTAATTTTATAAAAAAAAAACTATTATTAATGCCAATGACCTTATATTTGGCCATTGGCATGTGTGTTTGATTGTAATACATGCTTTCCACAAGCTGTCCTGCCTCTGTTTGCTCAGATGCAGAAATGTATGATACAGAAATGTATTCAGTTACTAAGTGAATACATTTCTGCTCTAACACTGTGCCTGCATGGAGTCCGGCCAGCTTTGTGGATCAGAAAATCACCTCATTTGCATGTTTTTTTTTACCAGCAAATGAGGTCATTTGCATCCCACATGGCTTTCCATGCAGGAACAGTATAGGGCCACTCATGCATGTGAAAACAGCACTTTCCTAGATCACTCAGTGGCCATTTTTCATGCAGGAGCGCCTATCTGTTCCTGCACAGAAACTAAAGAATCCAAAGGCAGTAACAAACTAACACAGTCCAACAAAATCACTGATTCTAGGCAGACCAGCACACAAAAATCCAAGATACCGGATCTTAATGTAATTGTAGTTTAATTAAGCAAAAACAGTACACTCACTTTTCATTCTCCTTACAATACAAAGAACTTCTTCAGATAAAAGTATCAAACAGTCAATGAAGTTTAAATCCATTTTTTAAAAAATGTGATTTACAAATCCAAGCCCATTGGATACTTAATTATTGAATTAAACTTCCTTAATTGATTTACCACTTAACCCTCAAGGGTCTTATTACCAACAAGTTGTCCAAGTTTGTATAATACCTTACATCTGTATTTGTCCCCAAATGGAGTGCAAAAATGTGACACAATACCCAAAAATGTATGATATAAACATACTAAAATATTTAAAAATTTATTTCAACTATCAAATTTTAATAAAACATATTTTAGTTAGATTTGTATACAGGTTATAGGTTAATATAAATAATTTTAAATGGATCATTTAATACATAACTAAAATATGTTTTATTAAAATTTGATAGTTGAAATAATTTTTCAAGAGGTTGGCATTGAATGGGTTAGTGAATTTCGATTTTTGAAAGGGATAGACCAGCAAGAGATAAATGTAATTGCATCCTTGTTAGATCTAGTTTTGAATAATAACTTTATGCTTTTTGACAAAGAATATTTTTTGCAAAAAACTGGGGTAGCCATGGGCTCCCCATGCGGAGGCAGTTTTGCAAATTCAGTCATGGCATTTTGGGAAAGACATTTCCTATTTCAGAACTCCATTTTCAAGGAAAATGTAAAATGGTACACTAGATATCAGGACAACATGTTTTTTTATGTGGAAAGGAAGTCTAGATTTAGTAACAACTTTTATTAATGAAATCTCCAAATTCACAGACTTCCTAGATTTCACTTTTGGGTTTAACACAGACTCCATTAATTTTCTGGACGTGTCACTATCTAAAGATAGACCCAATAATAGATTTAAGGATAGTATTTTCAGGAAACATACTTACTCAAACACTTTTCTACACTTTAGTAGTAGCCACCCATTCCACCAGAAAAGGGTTGTTATTAAGGGCCAACTGGTTAGGGCAGCCAGAATGGTTTCATCAGAGACTGACTTTCTGTTTGAATGTAACACATTGAAAGTCATGTTTCATGAAAGGGGATACCCAGAACAGCTTTTTCAACAATTGTTTGATGAAGTGGCTACTAAAAGGACTACTGGCCATTTTAAACCTATTCTCTGCAGGGGTTATGGAGAAACAATAGGTGATACTCCCCCTGATGAGCATAGGGAGAATAGTATTAGGAATTATGATGGCAGAATAAGTTTTCTTACTACTTTCTCTATTGATGCACATGCCATTAAGAATATTATGATTAAAAATTGGGCTATAATATCAGAGGACAGTGCTATTAATATGCAATTGGGAGATAGACCACATATTAAATATAGAAGAGGCCTAAATTTTAAAGATTTGTTGGAAGGGAACAATCAAAAATGCCCCAACAACCGGGGGATGAGAAAGTGTGGGAGATGTCAGCAGTGCCAGCACATTATGGTAACTAATAAAGTTCGCATACATAACAAAATCTACACCATCAATGGAAAATTTAACTGTGAAACAGCAGGAGTAGTATATGCTGCTTTATGCCAATGTTGCCAAAGCTACTACTTTGGTAAAACTGAAAGAATGTTTAAGCAGAGAATTTATGAACACCAGTACCAAATTAGTAGGGGTAATACCAAAAATGCTTTGGCTAGACACATTCTAGAATACCCCACACATAAATTCCAGTTTACAATATTACAACAAATAGGAACATTAGAGGTGGACCCTCGGAATTAAAGCTTGAAGAACAGGAACTTGTTTGGCAAATTAAAACATATGCACATGTTCCACCAGGGCTTAATGAATACTGCTCGATAAAATGTATTTTGAAATTAAAAGCCCTACAAAGGTGAAATTCGGTTGTATAACAACTTTTCTAATACTTGAATGAATCTATAAATATTTATTTATGCATATCTATCAGTATATATTTATATGAATTTTATATATATATATTTTTTTATTTTATTTATCATTTGTTGACCGGGAAAGTCCGACTAGGTTCCACAGAGCCTGTTTTCAGCAGAGGCCCGGGGAGAAATGCTCCAGATAATACAATATTTCCATTTGTTTGAGTTGTTCAAGTTGTTATCTAGCATTTAACAGTATTTAAATTAATTTATATACACAAGAAAATTAAGTAATAAGACTGATGTGTTGTGATTTTAAAATTGTTGCTGATTTTTTTAAAAAAAAGCTTTATATTTATTTACATATACATTTTACCTTGTATAATACTGGCTCTTTAAATTTCTCAAGTTATGTTAATTGGTTTTATAATTAATTATCTCATCTTAATTGACAGTTTTATTTTAACTGAGGACTCTTGGGGTTTGTTTGTCTGAAGAAGTTCATGTATTCCTGAACGAAAGCGCTAACAATAAACTGGTTGGAATTCTACAGCTTGCTGCCTATCTTTGTTTTTGTTTTTGGTTACAAGTTTATTTTTTGTTTTGTGTTCATTCAGTTTGGTATGGCAAGCGAAGCTGCATTTAATTCTTAGCCACTTTTTTCCCAAGATGGAGCTAGTTCACCAGGAAGGTCCAACACTGAGGCGAATGCTGTAAGGAATTTAACCCTCCTTGTACAGCAACTACTTGAGCGAGTGGATAACCTTTCCAGGAGATTGGATTCATCAAACACAACTTTTAGTGGAATACCTGGATCTGGTTCTAACAACCAAAATGTAAGCAGTAACATTTTGTCTTATGCAGCAGTTTCTGCATCACCTCTAAGTAATTATATCAGTAATGGACTACCCCCCACTTCCCATGGTGAAGGGGTCACTAATACAATGAGTACAATGCATAATATACACTCCACACAACAACTGGCATCTAATTCAATTCCTGCAATATCTGACTATTAAAGGGCTCCACAATTTTTCAGCTCCAGCAACACTAATGTAATTTCTGATGCTACAGAAGAGCCCCAGCTTATTTCCATCTGTAGTAATTTGAAATGTATTGATCAAAAACTTTTAAAATGTTGGAAACTTCAATTGGAAGTTTCTTACTTCCAGGAGTGTATAGCTAAGAAAATTGTACCTAAGGGACTTCACCAATGGTGCTATCCAGTTGGTCTCATTAATAAATCACCCTTCCATCTGGAGCTGCTTGGCTTATTTGATAAGCAAGGCTTCGATTTTTTAGAAATGCTCATCACACAATATATTTCACAAATTGACACTCTGCAAAGTGATTTAGAGATTTTGGAGCATTAAATAATAACAAATACTGATTTCCAGCGATACAGGTAAGACTATGCTCACATTTTTACAAGCATAGATCACACAATAAACGGAGCGGCTGAAGTTAAAAAGAAGAAAATTAAAAGAGATGTAACTGCATATTCTAATGGGAACGCCTATCTAGTCCCATTGAATTCAACAAATTCTAGTTCCCTTGACAACAGTAGTGAAGGATAGGCTTCAAATACTTTACAATGCCCCCAACTAAGCTCACTTGATCAGAATAATGATGACAGCATGTTACAGACACCTTTACCAAGGTGCAGCAAACGGGTTTGAGAAAATCAGCAAAGAGTCAATGGACAATACTTGACGCCAGAATAATGGTTCTTCTACTATCCAGGAGTTTCAGGTGGTCAGAAGCAAACAAAAGAATTCACAACAACAAGGGAGGAATGGGGGATACCAACGGAAGAAGCAGAATTTCAAGAGGAGATAAACAAGGTACCAGACATTATTACTAACTTATCTGGGGACTTTAAAGTGCATAATTTCTCCTCTATATACATCAGCAGTGAAATAGTAGAGCTACTAGCTAAAGGATTAACATTCATACCAGATAAGAGAGCTGATATAGCAAGAACTATCATCAACTTAAAGTTATACATACATAAAATGAATTTAGCAGTTTTGTTTGGGAATCAGTCTGATATACACAATGATTTGTGTATATATAGTGTTTTCAGCCCTCCTATTAATGAGTCTCTTGCTATATTCAAACGTATTTGTGAGATGGACATAAGGTCTTTACTGGCAAAACATCAACAGAGACAAGTTAAAAATATGACAGTTGATGAATTTGAACTATTTAACTTGTTGAAAATTTGTCATGTTAGAGTAATGAAGCCAGATAAAGGTGGCGGCCTTGTGTTCATGGATGAAGTGGATTATATTAACAAAATGTCAAATGTTTTATCTACTGAATGTTATTCTAAAGTTTGTTTAAACAAAGTGAATAGTGCACATAGAAGAATCAAAGAAAGTTTAAATGACCTGTTTTTGGAAAACAGCATTGATATAGACACATATAATTACCTATGCATGCCAGCACCAGTAACACCAGTGTTATTTGGATCTCCCAAAATCCACAAAAGTATAATGGATCCACACTTTAGGCCAATTGTGGATGGCAGGAGATCCATTACTTATGCATGTACCAAATATGTGGACAGTAAACTTAAGCCATTTATTTGCAGTGAACCCCAAATTTGTAAGAATTTGTGGTTTTTTTCAGAGAATATTAATTCTCTTGAATTTGACGGAGAGTATAATTTTTGATGGTAGACATAAAGGATCTGTATACTGTCATACCTCAAGAGGTTGGCATTGAATGGGTTAGTGAATTTCTATTTTTGAAAGGGATGGACCAGCAAGAGATAAATGTAATTGTGTCCTTGTTAGATCTAGTTTTGAATAATAACTTCATGCTTTTTGACAAAGAATATTTTTTGCAAAAAACTGGGGTAGCCATGGGCTCCCCATGCGGAGGCAGTTTTGCAAATTCAATCATGGCATTTTGGGAAAGACATTTCCTATTTCAGAACTCCATTTTCAAGGAAAATGTAAAATGGTACACTAGATATCAGGATGACATGTTTTTTTTATGTGGAAAGGAAGTCTAGATTTAGTAACAACTTTTATTAATGAAATCTCCAAATTCACAGACTTCCTAGATTTCACTTTTGAGTTTAACAGACTCCATTAATTTTCTGGACTTGTCACTATCTAAAGATAGACCCAATAATAGATTTAAGGATAGTATTTTCAGGAAACCTACTTACTCAAACACTTTTCTACACTTTAGTAGTTGCCACCCATTCCACCAGAAAAGGGCAGTTATTAAGGGCCAACTTGTTAGGGCAGCCAGAATGGTCTCATCAGAGACTGACTTTCTGTTTGAATGTAACACATTGAAAGTCATGTTTCATGAAAGGGGTTACCCAGAAGAGCTTTTTCAACAGTTGTTTGATGAAGTGGCTACTAAAAGGACTATTGGCCATTTTAAACCTATTCTCTGCAGGGGTTATGAAGAAACAATAGGTGATATTCCCCCTGATGAGCATAGGGAGAATAGTATTAGGAATTATGATGGCAGAATAAGCTTTCTTACTACTTTCTCTACTGATGCACATGCCATTAAGAATATTATGATTAAAAATTGGGCTATAATATCAGAGGACAGTGCTATTAATATGACATTGGGAGATAGACCACATATTGACTATAGAAGAGGCCTAAATTTTAAAGATTGTTTAGAAAGGAACAATCAAAAATGCCCCAACAACCGGGGGATGAGAAAGTGTGGAAGATGTCAGCAGTGCCAGCACATTATGGTAACTAATAAAGTTCGCATACATAACAAAATCTACATCATCAATAGAAAATTTAACTGTGAAACAGCAGTACTATATGTTGCTTTATGCCAATGTTGCCAAAGCAACTAAAAGGTAAAACTGAAAGAATGTTTAAGCAGAGAATTTATGAACACCAGTACCAAATTAGTAGGGGTAATACCAAAAATGCTTTGGCTAGACACATTCTAGAATATCCCAGACATAAATTCCAGTTTACAATATTACAACAAATAGTTAGGAACATTAGAGGTGGGCCCTGGGAATTAAAGCTTGAAGAACAGGAACTTGTTTGGCAAATTAAAACATATGCACATGTTCTACCAGGGCTTAATGAATACTGCTCGATAAAATGTATTTTGAAATTAAAAGCCCTACAAAGGTGAAATTTGGTTGTATAACAACTTTTCTAATACTTGAATGAATTTATAAATATTTATTTATACATATCTATCAGTATATATTTATATGAATTTTATATTTCCATTTGTTTGAGTTGTTCAAGTTGTTATCTAGCATTTAACAGTATTTAAATTAATTTATATACACAAGAAAATTAAGTAATAAGACTGATGTGTTATGATTTTAAAATTGTTGCGATTTTTTAAAAAAATCATTTATATTTATTTACATATACATTTTACCTTTTGTAACACTGGCTCTTTAAATTTCTCAGGTTATGTTAATTGGTTTTATAATTAATTATCTCATCTTAATTGACAGCTTTGTTTTAACTGAGGACTCTTGGGGTTTCTTTATCTGAAGAAGTTCATGTATTTCCTGAAGAAAAGGGCTAACAATAAACTGGTTGGAATTCTATCTTTGTTTTTGTTTTTGGTTACAAGTTTATTTTTTTTTTTTGTGTGTACACTCATACACTCAAGCCTAGAAAGGCAAAGCAAACCAAATATTTATTGAGGCAGTTGTCACTGTTAATGGGTCTCCCCTGAAAAGAAGTCACTAGCCTAGAGGGACTATTCCAGTCAACAGAGAATAAAAAAAAAAAAATACTGTGTAAAACTACATTGATTACAGCCATTATTTCAACAACCACTCAGTTTATAGACAGCACTCACCACTGTCACCATTTTCACCATACCTTAACGTGAATGCTTCTATGAATATGTCATAGCAGTGATGCACATCTGCTGGCCGGGTCTATATTAGAACACCGAACATTCAAAATGTCGAGTGTTCTAATATCGAACCCTACCAATCGAAAATATTAAACATCGAACATTCAGAACAGCAAATTTTTTCCTAGGGAAAAAATTTGCTGTTCCAAAACACATACACACAACACAAGCACACCAAACAAACAGCAATCCACACACATACACCTAAAGTCTTACACCCAACCCTACACTAAACTATACATACACCACTAACTATCCACTTACCTTAACCCAAACCCTAACCCTAAGGTCCATCACTATCACATAGTCACCTCACCCGTGCCCTAACCCTAACTCACCTACCCCACCCTAACCCTCACATCCACTCAATCGCACACTTACCTGACCCGCACCCTAACCCTAACTCACCAAACCCACCCTAACCCTCACGTACACACAATCGCACAATTACCTGAACCCAACCCATAACTTTCCACCAGAGCGCTGAAAATACCAAAGCAACAGAAATGGACAACCAAATTCTTTTCCTGGGAAAGCATTCGGTTTTCTGTTTCTTCGATATTTTCAGCATTCGCTGAAAACAGGTCGATATTAGAACACTCAACATTTTAAATGTTCGGTGTTCTAATATAGACCCTGCTGGCACAATACAGAAATGCTGTGATGTCACCACAAAAGCATAACCAGGTCACTGAAATAATTTTTGGTGGTGGCTACCTCTAGATACAACTGATGAATTTCATATAGTTAAGTATCAGTTCATTTCCATTTAGAATAATATAATTGTTAGGTGTTTTGCTACAATAAGGATGTTTTTACACTGGGACTCGTGATATCAGAAGAAAAACTCAAGATTTACATTTGTAATGAGGCAATCAGAAAACGAGAATCTTAAAGTAAATATTCTAAAGAAGACAAGTATGAAACTGTTGTGTACTCAGACCATGTATGCATGCAGATTTTGTGCAAGGAAAAGGAATTGCAAAGATATTATATAATATAATACAAACAAGTAAAACTAGAGCACACTAAAAAATTAAAGAAAAGAAAACAATCTGCTGAAGGAAATGAAATAGTATGGAAGTGATAAACCAGAGCAAAAAGAATAAAGAAAGAAAATTCTAGAAATGTTAGTACTCGTTAAAGCCAAGTGCCAACAAAACAAACAAAAAATATTAAAAATCCAGGAGAAAAGTGAATCTTTCTTCTCCTTTAAAGTTCTTTTTTGCAGGGTGGCAAGCTCATTTATACACTGCAATGTTTGGGGAAAGCCCCATCCCCATACTTATTTCAACACCAAAATCTCCATACTTCAAAGCAAAGGGATACTCCAGGAAATGGCTAACTTGGACTTCATGTATGTAAGTCCATTTTTTTCAGCCATTCAGTCTATGTTTTGGGACTCACTCTAGCAGATCCTGATTTTTCCAGTGGTTATTGAAGAAAAATTTGTTTCAAACTACAAACATCACGTAGATACTGAAATTGATTGTAACTTGAAACATAATGATGAAGTACACCAGAAACCATGAGCAAAGTAGCTTTCTTCTATGTGAAAAATTACTTTATATGGTGATATGATAATGAATTGTTATACTACTAAGAACAATAAACATCAACACAAGAAAGCCATGCTTAACTTTCCAGTTTTACTGTATTTTTATTTTGTTTAAAGTAAGAAAAGGTTACCAACTCTTAGAAAATTATGCATTTACTACTTCATGGGGGGTCACTTCAGACTGTGGCAGCCCTCTAACCCCCATCTTAACTGTTAGTTTCCCATCTTTTGAAGTTATTTTAATTTTTTTTTTCAAAGTGCAGCTGAATTATCTTCATTTCAGCCATTCCACCTGCTCTGTTAAACTGCCTGTTTTATATATTTACTCTAGAAGTGCCAATCTACCTTTTATGTTGAGTTTCATTTCCTTTCAATTAACAAAATTGTATAGTCTTTAAACAAATAATAACTAAATAAAAACATCAAACAAATCACTGGCTCAGATTAAAACTATAAAGTATTTATTTTTTTTTAAACAAATGGTAGAGCTGAAGGTTTAGCTAAGATTTTTGAAATTGTGCATTAACTTCTAAAGTGTGGTGCCTTCCCCATGCCCTGGACCAGCAATTCATACCTTTGGACAGTATGCCTGTTCTATACAGATATAATTGACCAGATAGACCTTTGTCACAAAATGGGAAGTGATACAGCACAACAAGAAAAAATAAATACCAGAAGATTGCTTTGTAAAGTTCTTTCTTTAAAGACACAGGAAATTAACTTTGCCTTCTCTTGTCTTTAACTGTTCTTCACTTTTAGAGTACCATATTGAAGTAATTCAGTATGCCAAATAATAGGACCCACAGTATGTGACTTCATGGAATGTTGAATGACTTTCTGAAAATGAGAAGCAAAGAGAGAGAGAAAGACAGAGAGATAGAGAGAGAGAGAGAGAGAGAGAGAGAGAGAGACCGATACATAGAGTGAGAGAGAGAGAGGACACTGACACACAGAAAGGGATTGAGCTGTTTTTGGAAAATTAAATGCCAACTACCTAGAGAAATATACTTCTTATCTAAGACAAACATTATAATTTGCCATGTGCAGAACCAGTATTTCACACCTTCAGCTGAAACTGAATTCTGTGCACTCAAAAATAAGTGTAGATTTAAAATGAGACAGTATATTTAATGTGATATATAGGTTGCACAGTCCCACCTCCTTAGAGCATGATTGTTGCCTTTGTTAAGAGACTGATGCCTGTGTAAGACCAAATTATGTATTTGTTTGTTTATGTATTTATTTACGTTTTATACCATGGTGTTTCAGTGGCAACATTTACATATATTTTCAGGGAATGAACTTCTGGAATTTGTACTTCTGTGTCTTTCACTAACACTTTTACAATTCACCCAAACTAAAAAAAAAACAGCTTACCTTACGTAGATCAAGATGTGTGTATATACCTTTAAGAAGCTATCCAAGGGTTTGCACGAGTGTATAAATACTGAGAAAGTGCAACCCTGACAGCCATTTTGTAGTTAGCTGTTGAGATGTAAACATGTATATATGCAAGCTCTGTTTGTTAACTAGTTTGTTCGTATTTAAAGATGCTGCTATCCATCCTGGTGTGTTTGTATGTATTAAAGCATCTGAACAAAACCCCAAGCCTTCTTGTTTTATGTATTCGAGATGAACGAGTGATATGGTGCCAGAAGTGGCATGTCTAAGGACATGGTACCAGAAACAGCTTATCTAAAAGAGCCTGAAGTCAGAACCGGCATGCCAAAGGGGCATGAAGTTTAAAATGGCTTGGCAAAAATGATTTAAGGCACTTATCCAGAGGCTGGTGGAATATAAATGAGTGGATCATCCTAAAAGGGGTAAAACTTTGCAAAACAGGTCAGAAACATATTTAAATATTAAATCTTGCTCAGCACTAATTCTTATTTGTAAAATATGAAAAGGGGCATACAGAACATTCCAAACGATATTCACATAAACAGATATGCACATTATTGATACAAGTATTGGAATTACTATGGAAAATGTTTAAAATAAATTCCGTCTTGTCTTTTTGGCTTTTCCCGGTTAGGGGTCACCACAGCGGAACTCCGGTCCGCTAATGATTGGCAATAGATTTTTATGGTGCTGAGTTGCTAGTCCGACACCCAACCTTCAGTGAAGGCATGCCCATTCATGCATGTGTTTCAAAGACCACTCGACCATGGGGAGAACATGCAGACTCCACACAGAAGGCACTCCAGCTGAGAATCGAACAGGAGAGTCTCTTGCTGTGAGGCAACAACGCTACCGCTGTACCACTGTGGCTTATTGCATAAAAATGAATAAAATAAAGGGAAATGACCACATTTTCGCAAAGCACATGTATTTTTCATATTAAGCAAAGATATCTGAGTTATCAGAAGTGTATAAAGTGTTCGCATGTTTGTGCTGTGCTACAGTAAAGCTATTTCGCAAAAATACAGTCATTACAAGGCATATTTCGTAGCGTGCAGCCATTACAAAGCATATTTTGTAAAGTATTGCAAAGAGTTTATTGTGCATTAGATGTTGTTACAACCTCGCAGCACAGTTTGTCCGTGCATAATTACAAGGGCCATATTTTCAGTGTGTTTGTGTATACTTTGTGGGCATGGCAGACAGATTTTGAAAACCCAGAACACTTGTGTTTGATAATAATATTGCTGAGAACTGGAGAGTGTTTGAGCAAGAATACATTTTCATACAGGCTGCTTTTTCTGATAAAGAAGACCATGCAAATGAATTTATTCTGCTTAATTTAGCTGTGTCAGAAGCCATTGAAAGGGAATGCTCATTTGTGTATGCGCCTGCTATTTATGCTGAAGAGGGGGAACCATCATATTGCTGTACAGGCCGAGTCAAGGGAGGGCCCAGAGTGCTTAAAACATAAATTTAGACAATTGTGTAACCCCCAGACAAATGCTACAATGGAAAGGGGCTTATTTTATACAAGGGATCAAAAGCCTGGTGAAACTTTTGCAGCATATATAACTAACCTGAGAAATAAAGCTAAAACGTGCAGATATGGTGACTTAAGGGATGAGTTGATAAAGGACAGACTTCTGAGTGGCATAAAAGATGATGCTGTGAGAGTTTGCTTCATGACAGTAATTTATCTTTGAATAAGGCCATTGAGATTTGTCAGATATATAAGCTCACAGAAAACCACAGAAGTATGCTTACAAATGAGAGCAGCTCTAGAAGGCACAGCAATAAAGCTCATGTTGATATTATGCAGCACATTATTAAAAGAAACAGACCCAAGCACATGGCAGCCATAACCCCGGCAGCACTCACCGGTAAACCCCAGAAATTTCTAGCACATTCCAGACTTTGCACAGTCTCAGTGAGGCATAAGAGTGAGTCAGCAAACTCAAAACATGGGCCCCAACCTAGTTCCATTGCCAACTGTTGTAATTATGGTTGTAATCATGAATCTAAAAGGGAAAAATGCTTAGCTTTTGGTCAACAATGCCAGAAATGCAATAAATGGAATCATTTCAAAAGATTTTATAAATCAAAAGGCCCACATTCTCTTATTAAAAAGGAACATTTTAAGAAATTAGTTGATCAATTAGAAAGCTATGAAGTAGAATTGTAGCCCACTCTTTATGTTGATGTCAGTGCTTCATGAAACGGTCAATGCAGTAGATTTAAGGGCCAAGAATGAAGTATTTTGCACTGTCCGGATAAATGGCAAACCCACAGACCTCAAAGCTGATGCAGGTTCCAAGCGCAATGTTATGTCTGCAGAAATATTTGACAGAGTATGTAAAGGTGAAAGGCTTGATTTGACAAGGTGTGCAAAACATGTTGCTTATGGAGGTGAAGAAATTCAGACTGAAGGCTCAGTAGTGCTTTCATGTTACTCTGCTGGGAGAAGCTACGACCTTTTATTTTATGTGGTCAAGAGGCACGTTCAGTCATTATTAGGGCTCAGAGACACTTTGGAAATGGGACTACTTTCATTTAATAAGGAATTCCACCATGTTATCTTAAACAATCACTACTCTAATTTTGCCAAGCACATTTTTTCTACCTAAGCTGATCTTTTACAAGACAAACTAGGCAAACTTCCAGTTGTGTACACTATGAAGTTAGACCCAGAGATCAGTCTAGTTATCAGGCCAGCAAGCAAAGTTCTAATAGCCTTGTAGGACAGATTCAAAGCTAAACTAGATAACATGGTGAGACAAGGTGTGATTTGTCCAGTAGAAACTCTAGCTGAATGGGTATCTTCCATGGTGGTAGCTCACAAGAAAAGCTCAGATGATATCAGAATATGTATTGACCTACGAAATTTGAACAAAGCACTAAAAAGACCTGATCGACTATGCACAGTTGAAGAAGTTGCAGCCTTGATGCCAAATTCCACTATTTTTTTTCTGTCTTAGATGCAAAGAGTTCATTTTGGCAAATTCAGCTTGACAGAAAATCCTCTTTCCTCACTACTTTTAGTACTCCGTTTGGCAGGTACAGATTTTTGAGAGTGCCATTTGGGATAAATTCTGCAAGTGAAGTCTTTCGATGTGCAATGGAGCAAATATTTTCTGGGTATCCTTGTGCTATCATAGTACATGACATACTAGTAGGAGGTTGTGATGAAGCAGAACAGGACAGAAACCTCAGAAAAGTTCTAGAAAGGGCATGTCAAGTGAATCTTAAGCTCAATCCACACAAATGCAAATTCAGGCTACAAGAAGTTCCATATGTTGGTCATTTATTAAAGAGTACAGGCCTATGACCAGACCTTCAAAAGCAAACAGCCATTCTCGAGATGCCAGCTCCAGACAATGTTCAAGCACTGCAATATTTTCTTGGCATGGCCAACTACCTAGGCAAGTTTATTCCAGAGTTGAGCCAACTTTCAGCACTCCTCAGAGAGCTGACATGCAAAGATGTATTCTGGTCTTGGTTACAGCAACACCAAAGAACATTTGATGTCTTGAAGCACAGAATTGCTAATTCACCATCTCTCAGATACTATGATGTTCACAAACCAGTTACACTTTCCAGTGATGCTTCAAAATTTGGACTTGGTGCAGTCATTCTACAAGAGGATCAACCTGTTGCCTGTGCATTGAGAACTCTTACCCAAACTGAACAGCAGTAAGCCCAGATTGAGAAAGAGCTTTTGGCAATTGTTTGCATGTTCGAAGTTCCATGATTATGGATAAGGTAGACCTATCCAGATCAAAACAGACCAACCATTAGTCACCATCTTGAGAAAGACAATGCGTTCAGCTCCAGCCAGACTGCAATGTATGATGCTGAGATTGCAAAACTACAATTTAAATCATCTACAAGAAAGGCAAACTTCTTTATCTTGCTGATACCTTACTCAGATCACCCAGAAATACAATTGAACAGAGTGAAAATCAAGGTTCTCAATCGATTGATGATTCTGAAGTCATGGAAGTGAGAAATTTTTCTTCCACACATCTTGATGAGTTGAGAGATCACACAGCTACAGATCCAGTTTTACAAATTCTCAACCACTTTATTAATCATGGATGGCTGTCAAAGCAATCCAGTTTACCTCAAGAAGTGCAAACTTATTTTCCATACAGAGATGAGATTTTGTCTGATAAAGGTATCATAATGAAAGGTCCAAAAAATAATTGTTCCAAAGTCCTTGCAACCAGAGGACATTATTATCTTGCATTGTGGTCACCCAGGAACTGAGTCTACCAAAAAAAGAGTGTGATACCTAGTATTTTGGACTTCTATGTCATAAGACATTGAGGGAGCACTTTTATCTTGCTCCATGTGTAATGGTACAAAGCCTCATCGACAGAAGGAACCACTTCAGCTTAACCAGATTCCGGAACTACCTTGGTCGACAGTCGCCATCAACATTTTGGAGTGGAATGGTCAACATTATTTGGTATTAGTAGATTCTTACTCCATTTGATTCAAGATTGACTTACTTCCCAACCTAGCATCCAGTACAGTCATTACAAAGATGAAACTTCATTTTGCAGTCCATAGTAGTCCACACAGAGTTATTTCTGACAATGACACGCAGTTCATAAGCCAACAGTTCAAAAGATTTACTGAAGAATGGGACTTTACTCATGTCACAAGTAGTCCAGAGTACCGGCAGTCAAATGGTTTGGCAGAAAGCACAGTGCTCAAAACAAGACAACAGTGATGTTTTCTTGAATCGTTTGAATCTCCGGAATGTTCCTCATGATAAACATCTTGGTTCACCTGCTCAGAGACTTCTGTCAAGACAAATCAGAACCACAATACCAATCAGTAGTCAATTGTTGATTCCATGTGTCAAGAACAGCAGGTCAGTGAGAAACAATCTGTTGAGCAAATGCCTATCCCAGAAGTCCTACTACAATAAGACCTGTAAACCGCTCAATGGATAATGAGAGGGAGAAGTGGTAAGGATGCAACTGTCCAGAGGTTATGATCGGAGTGGTGTCATGAAAAATACTGGTCCAGAGCCAAGATCGTACATTATAGAATCAGAAGGAGCAACTTTTAGGTGGAATCAGAAACATTTGAGACCAGTGTCTGAGCCTATACCACAGCACATAGCCTGTGAGAGAGGCTCTTTTTCTCAGAGTGAGTTGTCCTGTGTTCCAATTCCAGAGGAAGTTCTAGAGGACATTCCTGTTCTTATGATGAATCCAGAAGTTCCTGATATGAGTTGTGCACTGCAGACTGTCCCTATTGCTAAATTTAGTCCCAACTGTTATGTTACGAGTTATGGTAGAATCTCTAAACCCTGTAGCAGATACCAAGCAACCTGGACATCAATATTGAATTTTGTTTCTGATGTACATAGTAATCCATGCCTAGCTCTAACACTGTTTTGCATAAAGGGCAATCTTTTTAAGAGGGAGGATGTAGATCATTATGTGTGTATATAATTTTAAGAAGCTATCCAAGGGCTTGCACAGGTGTATAAATACTGAGCACGTGTGAGCCTGACTGCCATTTTGTAGTTAGCTGTTGAAATGTGAGCACGTATGTATGTAAGCTCTGTTTGTTAACTAGTTTGTTCGTATTTAAAGATGCTGTTATCCATCCTGATGTGTTTGCATGTATTAAAGCACCTGGGCAAAACCCCAAGCCTTCTTGTTTTATGTATTAGAGTTGAAAAGGTGACACCTTATATGCAAGAAATTGATTTAATCATAATCTGGCCACTGTATATGTGCACCGTGGTACTTTAACAGCGATGAGATAACCAGGGAACTAAAATTCAACCCTAAATTGTGTATTCTAAACCTTATAATTGGAAAAAAGAAGCTGTGGCATTTCCACTAGCTAGTCTCGTTAGTCTCCAAATGGCTGACTGAACTGCTTCCCAACTAAAGAACCTATGTGCCTACACACTGCATGTATTAGGGCTTGCAGTCCTCACTTCCAGTGAAGGAATGTAGTTAGATTCTGCATTTGAATTTCATTTTATTGCATTTATTTATTTATGAATCCCTTGTGGAGTGAGATATAGAAACTAGTAACATAAAACATAATAGCTTGCTTTTTTCTGAAATAAAATTACATATGCACATCATTAGCTAGCCAGATTTCCACTATGTATAGCTTTGGTAAAATATCAACTAAATGAAATTGCAAAATAAAGCTAGACTACATAAACCAATTTATGATTATATAGTTTTGTTAACCTGAATTCAGAACAGGATGTGTAGGCCTGTTGGGACACAATCCCTTTTCAGGGGCAACACAGGAGCAATATCTGGTTAAGTGATTTGCTCAGGGTCACACAGAAGGCAAATCAAGGCTGAGAACATCAAACCCTCTACAAAAGTAACTGCAGCTTATTACCTTTAACCTCTGCACCACCTTCCAGAAAAGTTGTTTGAAAGATCAAAGAAAAATGCAAACAGTTTCCTTAGATCTTAAATTGCTCCACAATTAAAGCAGTAAACAATGCAGAATGACAAAGAAGGTGCCCACATATTGTGCTATTAAACACAACAGTTTTCATTTTCAAGAATGCATCCTGTCAAAGTAAAATCCTTTTGTAAAATATATGTGTAAGTCACTGGCATCATTTAATTCATTTTTGGTCCTAAGTCAGTTTTAGTGTGCACTTCTTTGCTGTGTGTGTGCAACAATATAGCAATAACCCACGCCTGGGTGTGGGTAATGCTAAATTTACCCACGGTTGGCGTGGTTTGGTCCCGTGGGTGAAGCCCGAGGGACCAAACAAAGCCAACCGTGGGTAAATTTAGCATTACCCACACCAAAATGGTTATTGCTATTATACCATGACATTATTTAAGAAAAGAAACTATTACTTTTCTTAAATAATGGCATAGTATAATGCCTGTTTACTGCCCTTCCGCAGATGTCTGGCATCGGCAGCTCTGATGTACTGCGCACCTGCGCAGTACATCAGAGTTGAGCAAAAGCAACGGAGAAAGCAAGATCTCCATTGCTTTTTTTTTAGTGTCTCGCTATGTTAAATGAGTTTAACATAGCGAGACAGTTTTAAAATAAGCAACGGACATCTCCGTTGCTTATTTTAAAACTGTTTCGCTATGTTAAACTCATTTAACATAGCGATTCTCTAAAACAAAAGTAACGGAGATATTGCTTTCTCCGTTTCTTTTAACACTGTTCGCTATGTTAAAGGGGTTAAAGATGGCGAGACAGCTTTAAAATAAGCAACGGAGATCTCAGTTGCTTATTTTAAAGCTGTCTCGCTATGTTAAACCCATTTAACATAGCGAGACAGTGTTTTAAAAAAACGAGTTATACTAATGGAAAAAAGTCCGGGCGACCGGACCTTTTTCCATTAGTATAACTCGATTTACAACGGGCACGCTGGCCAATCAGCGTGCACGTTTTGGGGGGATCATGGTATAATATAGCAATAATCCATGCCTGGGTGTGGGTAATGCTGGATTTACCCACGGTTTTCTTTGTTTGGCCACTTGGGCTTTACCCTCGTGACCAAACCACACCAACCGTGGGTAAATCCAGCATTACCCACACCCAGAAGTGGGTTATTGCTATTATACAATGACATTATTTAAGGAAAAAAAATTACTTTTCTTAAATAATGGCATTGTATAATGCCTCCTTGCTGCCCTTCCGCAGCTGTCTGTTATTCTGCGGCAGTTCTGATGTACTGCGCATGCGTATGCTTACTCAGTACATCAGAGCTGTGGGTGGAAGCAACCGAGAAAGCAAGATCTCCGTTGCTTTTTACAAAGTGTCTCGCTATGTTAAAGGAGTTTAACATAGCGAGACAGCTTTAAAAAAAGCAACGGAGAAAGGAAGATCTCCGTTACTTTTTTTAAAGTTGTCTCACTATGTTAAACTCCTTTAACATAGCAAGACAGTGTGCAAAAAGCAACGGAGATTTTGCATTCTCCGTTGCTGTAAAAAAAGGCTTATACTAATGGAAAAAGTCCGGGCGACCGAACCTTTTTCCATTAGTATAAGTCTGATTTACAATGTGCATGCTGACCAATCAGCATGCACGTTTTGGAATATTAATGGAGGGTCGTTGTATAATAGCAGAGTTATCACACAGTCAGTCTTGAATTGGCTTCACATGGTAGCCTGAAAATTCTGCTTGGTATCCACAGTCTCACAATCCAGGATAACTTGATCCTTCACCATCATGGTCTGCTACTCAACACAGGTTATCAACATGATGGATGGCAAAATAAGTAACAAGTACTTCTGGCCACCATTATATTAGGCTAACATAAGGAATATAATAATAGCAATGCAGAGCCAGAGTACAGAGTATTTAAAAATGTCAGATGTATTATAAATAACTATGGATTCTGAATGCAATGCAGTCATTATGCCAAAAGAATTTCATAGCATTCAGTGTATGGTAGCTACTTTGCTTGGTAAGTAGATGCAAAATGTGAAATGTGCATTTAGAAAAGAAATGAGCAACAGTTTTGCATAGGAAATAATATGTTGATGTTAGTTTGACATCATTTTTTCTCAGATTCTTAAAGCTGAATAAATTACTCTGCAGTCTGCTTTGTATAAGAGGGTACATCAAAGTGTTCATGTCACTGCCAGAATATATAATGAACTTTGTGAAGGAAGCAGATGTGCCTTGTTTATTAATCTAAATCCTCTCTGTTGACCTCCGTGGCCATGTGTTCAATTGTCTGAGCAGATGTCCGATACTATTCTTAACCTTGTCGAAGATAATTTTGTATTTCAAAAGTAAATTATTAAGTAAAAGTATTACAGTTCCTTCTCTATAGTATTGATTAGTCATATATTATTTGGCAGGGTAGCTTACTGCTTAAATACTGGGGGAGGAAATGACTGATCTGTTTGATACCTGACTTGATGACTGATTGATTGATTGACACAAAGGGTTCCTGAAAAGATAAGAATGTTTATAAAATGATAGATTCAAGTGATCTTGCATAAAGTTTCAAAAACATGCTCCTGTACAATTAAAGCAGTAAACAGTGTGAAATGACAAAAAAGAAAGTGTCCACATATTGTGATATTAAGCACAGCAGTTTTCATTTAGAAGGATACATCCTCTCAAAGCAAAATCATTTTGTAAAATATATTTGTAAGTTACTGGCATTATTAATTGACATCTTCATTTTGCATATTTGCACTGCTTAGATATAGGACAAAAACTTTGAAAAATTGTGGATTGTATGTTCCTAAATTTATGTACGTGAAGACAGCACTTAAAATATTACCATATCAATTGATCTACGAGAGAATCCTCCTTGAGTAGCTCTTGGTTGGGTTTATCGTCACCATCAGTGACCAGTCAGCAAACATTGTGAAAAATCTCACATTCAAGGATGCCTGTACACCCATTTTTTATTGCTTTATTATGTTTTTTTTTAATGGAATAAATCTTATTAGCACAATACTCAATGCATAATATAATTAACCATTCTGATATTAAACAAAGAAAATCTATATATCAAGCAAAGTAAAATCACGGCAATGAGCATCACACCAAGTGAGAATTGAATTCTAGGCAAATGCAGATTGTAATACAGTGATTTGGGTGGCCCTTTGGGACCCGCACTGCCAAGAGGGCCTGTGGTTGTTCATCCAGTGTACTCCACCCTGGTCATCCGTCTAAAATTATTTTATGTTACACTTAGCACTGCTAACTCACTTTGTCAGCTTAGATGCTAAATGTAGCAACAGTCACTGATATCCTAAAGCTTTATACTCATGGAGCTCGATTCAGACCTGCACTGCACTGTCGTAAAGTCCCCTACTAAGGTCACAGCTCTTCACTCACATGCAGTATGAGGTAAGAGGCATATTACGCATACATTAGCAATTCGGCCAGGGGTCTGGAAATAAGCACTTGGCAGTCTCATTCAAGTGCTGAGTATTTGTTACCTATTAACCTATTTCCTGCTACACTAATGAGTTAAGTGTGCACTTTAGCAGATATGGTAGTCCTGCCTTTTATCCGTATCTCTCAAATGTTCCTGAGATCATGGAATATATCTGATATTGTTCATATTTTTCCTCTTTTCCTGCAAAATTTGGAGTTTTATGGTACATCATTGAGCTGCCATATGTCTCAAATGTGCCTCACCATGAGAGAAGCTCCTCATTTTGAGTCTTAAAAATGCTATCTAAAAGTCTACCTTAAAATGGTGTAACAAACAAATAAATGTGTGCTATACCTTAAAATCATGTAACATACATTCATTATGAGACTATTTTAATAAATAACTATGGTAGAGAATGCTGAATCACACTAATTCATAAAAAGCACATGTGGGAGTAAATAAAAACAGTTATTCTCCATCCTGTGAGCTTCCTATCTTAGTCAAAGTTTAAGTCTTAAGTAGATTTATGTCTCAGCTATCCAGAATTTTGCAGAACATCTCCAATTTTGCTTCATATTTTAGACCTGACCGTTACACAATTTTTAATTTTCTAGTAAATAATTGAGGACTATATTCAGTCACTAATGCCAGACAATAGAGTTTTATACAGTTATTATTGTTCAGAAAATGTATGAATTAGAGTAACATTTAAAAGCCCCTTTTAGTCATGACCTGGGATCAGAGGCAATCTTCTTCTTCTTTCGGCTTTTTCCCGGTTAGGGGTCGCCACAGCAGATCACCTGTCCACTCATGATTGGCAGTGGAGTTTTACGGTGTCAAGTTGCCAGCTCGGCGCCCAACCTTCCACAGAAGGCGCACACACTCACACACTCACACCTAAGGCCACTTTAGAGTGTCCAATCCACCTACAGCATGTCTTTGGGATGTGGGAGGAAACCGGAGCAAACACACACGACCACAGGGAGGACATGCAGACTCCACACAGGAGGCACCCCAGCTGAGGATCGAACCAGAGAACCTCTTGCTGTGAGGCGGCAACACTAACCGCTGCACCACCGTGGCCGCCCACCTGGGATCAGAGGCAATAAATGGTGGAAATAAACTTGAGTTACTCTCTTTAAATACACACACACACACACACACACACACACACACACACACACACACACACACACACACACACACACACACACAAAATTGCAGTATTTAAGTGCAAATGATCTTTTTTCCTTTTTTCAACCTAATGACTGCTTTGTGCTTTGTGTGTAAAATCACCACACCAACATCCCCCACAACAAGCCTCACAGACAAGTGGTCAGCTGAGTTGTAATGGTTCTTGCATGTCCCCTTCCATCATCAAATGTGCAGTATCCTCAGCCTTTAGCTATGAGATGCTGCCCTATAGCTGAGACACGTGGTAATGGGACAATGTAGTATCACAGCCCTGAAAGATGAAGCACTGTCCTTCTCTTCAGAGATGAGGCACACATGGTAAATGGATGTTCAGTATCCACAGCCCTGACAGATGACACACTGCCCCTATCTGGTGAGATGAGCCACATATTGTGAAAGGACATTGCAGTACCCCCTAACCTTGACAGATGAGATGCTGTCCCTGTCTGATGAAATGAGGCACACATAGTAAATGGACAGTGCAGTATCCACAGCCCTGATAGATAAGACACTGCCTCTGTCTAGAGAGATAAGGCACAAATGGAAAAGGGATAGTGCAGTATTCCCAGCCCTGACAAATGAGATGCAGTCCATGTCTGGAGAGATGAGGCACAAATGGAAAAGGAATGCTGCAGTATTCCCAGCCCTGACAGATGAGATGCAGTCCATGACTGGAGAGATGAGCCACACATGGTAAATGGACAGTGCGGTATCCACAGTCCTGATAGATAAGACACTGCCCCTGTCTAGAGAGATAAGGTACAAATGGAAAAGGTGTGGTGCGGTATTCCCAGCCCTGACAGATTAGATGGTGCACCTGTCTGGTGAGATGAGTCATGTATGGTAAAGGGATGGTGCAATAGCCACAGTCCTGGCAGATGAGACACTGTCCCTATCTGGAGAGATGAGGCACACATGCTAATATGACACAACAGGGTACAGTATACAAAGGGGTGGCCTCAAAAATGGACAGAATAATTGTACCTTTTGAGGTTTCAGTATTACTGGTGACTGAATCTACAAACTAGAACAGCAGCAATTATCCCCTCACCTGTGGCAAAAAAGGGCTATCCTGGAGCATGATAATGCTCATGCTACTTTTTGTGCCCTGGAGTAACATCATGCAAATGACTAGCAGATATTGCTGTGGATAGCAGCTTTTTTCCACCACGACAAGCATCTTTGTTTTCTTTAGTGGGCAGCATGCAATCTAATATATTACAGAATGCTTTGTTCGGTCATAATTGAATCTTTAACTGAATTTATGTTCCATTCTTCATGTCACATTATAATCTATAATTTCATACAAATATAATAATTTACTGAGTGCTAAGCACCTTTAGAATATTTTGATACTCTTAGCATATGCAGTATTTTTGTGAGAATGAACTGTTTGATATTTTGCTCAGAACAAGGCCCTTACACTTAACATCAGATGTTTATGAACTTAACATCAGATGTTTATGAATGCTACCCTATACATGGCAGGTATAGTGAAATCAGTGACTACCAGAGATGCCACCGAATATTCAAATGTTCTTATTTAGTCAACTGAAATGACAATTACAAATGCATCAAAAATGAAGCAATGTAATGAAAATGTTCTCATTTATCTGAAGTTTTAATGTGGCTACTTTTACTCTTAGTGGCATTAGAAGTTTCAAAATATATGCTGCAGCAGAACAAGAGTAAAATCAGGATAGAAAATACCTTTCTTGTTTGCAAACAAAACAAAGCAGTAAAGTGCACTCGCGCTAATTGTACATAACTTCTAAAATGTTCTCATACATAACCTCTAAAAACAGCCTAAAATGCTGTTATCTCAAATATTACATCTGAAAATAGCCTCAACGTTATTACCTCAGACACAAGGTCTAAAAATAGCCTAAAATGCTGTTATATCATACACCATCTCTTAACATCTCCCCAAAATGTCATCTCATTGGCTTAAGATGGGATTTTGTGGAAGTGAAAAACAAGAATCACATCATTAAAAGATCAATTCATTCCTACTGACAAAAACATTATATGCGACCAATGACATGTGAGGCATAAAATATTAGGAGCATACTACATTGCATTGGATTAATGTAGATATTTTAAGGAATAGTCCAGACAGTTTATAACCAGCTCGTTTATATATAAAGTTTAAAAAGACTTTCGTAAAAACCTCAATAATAGGAAATATTGCTGAAAAGGTAGTTTTGCAAAGGAAGCAAGCTACACCAAATTGCCAGACCTACATTCATGTTGGATAATACTCCAAATTGTGCAGTCTTATTCATGTCTTCTGCAATCATGCACAAGGCTATATGATATACATGCACATGATCATGTATATACAATTGTTGCAATACACTAGTGACACTATTCAGTGTGGGTTTTCAGATACACTTACTGATGCAGAGATTAATTTAAGCTCTGCAGAGAGATTTAATTAAAACAAATAAGCAGTGTACATGCAGTCTGATGCAAAGCCTCCCAGATATTTTATCTGTACCCTTGGCCGTACCTGTCTAGCTCTTAGCACAAGTTTGTGTGTGTGTGTGTGTGTGTGTGTGTGTGTGTGTGTGTGTGTGTGTGTGTGTGTGTGTGCACTCGCGTGTGCGTGCATGCGTGTGCGTGTGTGCGTGCATACGTGTGTGTGCGTGTGTGTGTGCATGCGCGTGTATGTGCATGTGTGTGTTTGTATGTATATATATATATATATATATATATATATATATATATATATAGTCTACCTAAAATAAACAAATCAAAGAAACATTGAAGACATTAACATCGACACCGTTATGTTGACAAAAAAAAAAAAAGATTAACACAATTTTGCATATGGTCTGAGGAATAACTCTGGAGTATGCACATTTTAAAATATGTTTTTTGCAGTGAAGCATACCCCCTGCTCTTCCCACACCCCTTGCTAATTATTTATTCTACCTATGAGATCACACAATCCCCAGAGAAAGGGCATATTTCCTGACTCTGGGTATTATCCATCTCACATACTTTTGATTATCTGGTTTGTTGACAAAGTGTGTCAACAAAACAGAGGTCAACATTATGTAGTTTTGCTTATCTTAAGCACTCATATCTATCTATCTATATATATATATTTATATATATATATATATATATATATATATATATATATATATATATATATATGGGTCTTTGTAAACAGGAAATACCAAAATGTCGAACCTCAAAATAGCCAAATGCAAATCACCAAAACTTAATTTCTTGAAAGTGTAGAATGTCAAATCTGAGATTTTCAAAATGTAAGCCTTCTGTGGTATAGATCTAAATTGGACGGTGTTCTTTTCAGGGGTAGTAGTTTGTCAGAAACAGCTATGGTGGCCAATTCATTGTGATATAGTGAAGCCTACAGTGGGTATGTAGTATTTTAGGGTTTGAAAATGAAAGTTTAGTTGTTTTAAGTTGATGGTAAGTGTGCTATGTAAATTGGAGTATGTAAGTGATAATATGTGTTTTTATTGCAATTGGTGATATGTTGAAGAACTATGTTATTTATCTTTATAGGGGGTATTGGGTTGAAAATAAGAAATGAAACTGTACAGCGCATAATGGTATATTTACAATTTCCAGCATGGTAGTGCAATCTTTGAGTTGATATATTTAATAAGCAGGGGGTGTGGGGGATGCAGGGAGGCTTGCCCCCCTGCTTAAACTTGGAGGAGTAGGCTATTTGTTTTATTTGTTGGTGTGTTTTTTATTGGTGGAGGGAGGTAGGTTATATTTGTGTTATGTTTTTCGATGTTTTGAGACTCGATCTTGTAAGGTTTCAAGATATAGTGTTTTTGTGGTTTTCGTCTCACCATTTTGAGGTTTAACATTTTGGTATTTTGTGATTTCAAAGTAGATATATATATATATATATATATATATATATATATATATATATATATATATATATATATATATATATATATATGTGTGTGTGTGGATTCACTTTATATCCTCGAAATACTGAAATATCGAAATTCAGTATTTCGAAGCTATAAAGTCGAAATTTTAAAACCACGAAAACTCAGAACCGCGAAATTCAAAATCTCGCACACTGGAGATTTTGAATGTCATGCTTCTACTCCACACACACACACACACACACACACACACACACACACACACACACACACACACACACACACACACACACACACACACACACACACACACACACACACACACACACACACACACACACGCACACACACACGCACACACACACACGCACCATCCTCCCCACACACAAACATAAGCTCTATACTACATAAAAGCCGGGGACAAGCCCTACTTAAATATTCTCACTCCGTGGTCACACTACATACAAACACACACAAAACACCACCACACAAACTACATTCACCTCGCACACACACATCACAGCAACAAAACACACTGACACACACCACAGCCCCTACCCAAACCTTTAACACACACGCACTTACCTGAATTCATAACCACAACGAAACCTCAGAAGCACAAAATTCAAAACCTCTGGTATTCGCTCTTCTCAGGATTCCACTTTATGGGCTCGAAATACTAAATTTCGATATTTCAGTATTTTGAGCTTCTAAAGTGAATATATATATATATATATATATATATATATATATATATATATATATATATATGTTTGTGTGTGTGTAAAATTTCAGTGATTGTGGGAGATTTATCATCCCGCATGGAAATTGCAGGTGGGCATTCATGTAGCTCCCTGCTTGTAACATTTACGTTTACTTTTTTCATTTTGTTAAGCTTCCAAATAGTTGAACTCAGAATCCTGTCTGAAATTCCTCATTTGATAAGTGAAACCTATAAAATGAAATGAGTATATAAAAAGTGGTTAAGTCAAATTATATTGAAACAATAAAAAATAGAAACATTAAAATTATTAGACAGCAAGAAGGATGTGACTCATCTTATTTGCGGTATACAGATTGAGCAGACAATGAAGAAAGAAAAAAATATTGGAAAACATTATTAAACAATGACAAAAGAAAACATGGTTTGTGAAAAAAATAGAAAATGTGCAACAACAGCATGTCTAATGTATATATTTAAATATATGGGTGACCTAAGCTTAACCTAACCCTCATTTAATTAACAGTCAAAATATCGACAATGCAAAATGTTAACACAGTATGAATGTCTAAACACAAATTACTGACAAAATGGAAGTTATATAAGGAAGGTTTATGCATTTTCCCCACTGTGGTGTGACCTCAGAGATATTATTTAATTAGCAGAGGGTGTGCAGCGTGCAAACTCCTCACATAGGGGGCTGCACACAAGTTTGTTCCCCTTCAAAACCATTGACAAAATGTGGTTCAATTTTTGTCAGATTTTTCAGTGGTTTTCCGGGAAGTTACATTTTGTCGCATTTTTCAATATTTTGGCAGGGAGACAAATGCTTCCTGCACTCCACCCCCTTCTAATTATATATATACCAACAATGAGGTAACACAACAGTGGGGAAAGGGTGTACACCCTTCCCTAGTATAACTTTCATTTTATCTGTGTTTTGTGGGCTGATATTTTTCAGTTTTGTACTAGTTTAGATATTATACAATCAGTCTTTTGACTGATGATTAAATGAGGGTTAGATTAAGAATACATAACCCATCTATGTGTGTGTGTGTGTGTGTGTGTGTGTGTGTGTGTGTGTGTGTGTGTGTGTGTGTGTATATATATATATATATATAAATATATATATATATATATATATATATATATATATGTGTGTGTGTGTGTGTGTGTGTGTGTGTGTGTATATATTTATATATATATATATATATATATATATATATATATATATATATATATATATATATATATATATATATATATAGCTATATCTATATATATAGAAATATATGTGTATATATTCACTTCTGAAGGCCGAAATGTCAAAACATCGAACCTCTGAATAACGTAGACCAGAGGACTGAAGTTTTAAAATCTTGAACCAAAAAATAAAATCCAAAATGTAAAAACTACTAATTTCACATTTTTGCAGGGGGACAAGCCTCCCCGCACCCCCCACATGGAGGGGGCAGCTCCCCCCACACCCCCTGTTCCTTAAATATACCAATTCCGAGATCGCACTACAGTGAAGAGGACATTAAAGTTCCCATTCCACACTGTAAGGTGATCTCCATTGAAAAGATTTGAGATTTCAAAACTTTGATCCTCTGGTCTTTGATAGCCAGCAGTTCGATGTTTTGACATTTCGACCTTTAGAAGTGTATCTATATATATATATATATATAGAGAGAGAGAGAGAGAGAGAGAGAGAGATCAACAGATATTTGTATTATGAAAGAAAATGTACAGCAATATTTAAAATATTGATATTTTGCACTTTCGCTCTAGTTTAGATATTATACAGTCTGTATCTTTATATATATATATATATATCTATCTATCTATATATATATCTAAGTGTCCAAATCCATATTTACCAATCACAGTTTAACGAAAGCGCTTTAATCGAAAAAGCACTTCCATTAAACTTTGAAAAAAAAAAAAAACACTAATTAAATGTTTTTGCAGGAGGGCTTTGTCCCACACCCCCCCCCCACTTAAATATTCTCACTCCAAGGTCACACTACAGTGGAGTAAAAGAATATTCCCTTACTCGCACCGCAGTGCGACCGGCACACCACTCACACATACCCGAAATTGCTGCATCGATGAACAGCAATTTCGGGTATGTGTGAGCACGAATTTGACTTTCGGTGAAAGTTAAATTCGTGCAAGTGTCCGGGTTCCATATATATATATATATATATATATATATATATATATATATATATATATATATGGGTCTATATGACTTGGTCGACAGTTCATATGATCGACTGTTTATTTGGTCGACAGTTCATTTGATCGACAAGCATTTTAGGTGGGGGGCTTTGCCCCCACACCCCTAACTATATATATCAACTCCAGGGTCACACAACATTGGGGAAGGGGGCAAATGCTTGTCGATCAAATGAACTGTCGACCAAATAAACAGTCGATCATATGAACTGTCGACCAAGTCATATAGACCCATATATATATATATATATATATATATATATATATATATATATATATATATTGACAGATATAGATCAATAGATATTTGTATTATGAAAGAAAATGTGCAATATTTAAAAAAAAAGACATAGAGATACCTCTGAAAAACAGCTTGTTATAGATTGAATATAAAACATACAAAATGGGTCTCAACATATTTACAGAATGGCTAAAGAAAAGATATATGGCATTGATTTAAATATATTGCATCAGAAAACATACATATAATCAAATATTCATAAGGTCAAATGTTTTTTACACCAGCAGAAATGATAAAAATTAATTTGATTGGTTTGGCTGGCATTATGTCTGTGGAAGATCATGAACAGTGGATATCGAGGAATTTGACATTTCCCCACTGTTGAACAACCTCATAATTGGTATATATAATTAGCAGAGAAGCTTGCCCCCTGTAAAAAACATGAGTGTTTTGTTTTTATTCTTTTGGCCTTCAGTCTTTTGGGATTGATGTTTAGCAGTTCAATATTTGTGTGCTTTGATATTTCAAAGTACATCCATTACATCCCATTCTGCAATAAATTTTGTTTTTCCCAATACATTTTATTTGTTTTTTCAATCTGGTATTTTGCTCCCTTACGAGGTGCATTCTTTTGGTTTTGTTACGTCACAAGTACTAAATGACATCCCTGGAAACTTCTATACCACATGAGAAGCAGTAGAGGAGAACAAGTGGTCAAAAGCTGTTTCATTAGTTTAAAATGAGCTATAAACAGACACATACATTAAAAACACAAGTTCACCAAGCAAACAACAGATTACAGGAGTACTTAGGAATACTGTGGACAAGGAAAAGACAAAATACAACACCATGACCTTTCACAGTGGAAGATATAACAAAATATGAACATCAGAATATCCAAACACTGTAATAAGCCTAGTGTGTATAAAGATATAACTGCATTTTGTTATAAGAGAAAAATAAAGAATAAGAAACATTATAAAGACAGCTTTTTAATAAAATAAATACTTCCTTTGTGGGACCTGACAATATATCCGTATCTGATTTGGTAGTGTGAAGCATGTCTTTCTAAGCTTAGCTACTGGTTTTGACCTTGATGAATAGCAGATTGCAGTGATGATGCCCTTCCATAAGGTGGCCTTACATCTCCATGTAATTACAGACCTATCCTCCTTTCCAAGACTTATCTACAATAGCATGGCACATATTATAACTGGGTTTACTATCAAAACATCGAAAGTCAAAACAAACGCTATTCAAAAATTCAGTTCAAATGTTCGATGTGCTGCATATTAATGAGGCTGAATTGTCGAAAGAAACAGCAAAAACATCAGAGTGGACATATTCAACATCCCTTCTCCCTTGCACCATTGCCAACAGTGCACATTCTAGTACTTCCACTTACCTGCTGCCTTTTCACCAGTACTAACATACCAGTTCAGTACTGCATGGTGCTTTAATCACATTTTTGCAGGGGGGCAAGCCGCCCTGCACCCCCCTGTGTTGGGCTGCACTCCCCACACCCCCTGCAACTTATATATTCCAACTCCGAGATTGCACTACAGTGAGGAAAAGGGTAAATTTCCCATTCCACACTGAACCGCAATCGGTAGTCGTAATATTGACCATGTATAAGCGAATGCACAGTAGCATTCTCTACAAAGGACACTCACAGCATGACGGTCGGCAATACAGGAATCAGTCAACTGACATTCAACATTCCTGTGTTCGGCAAACCACCCTTCTTCATTTTAAAAGTAAACCTTATAACTGATTTTATAAACTACATTATTATGAATCCCATTAGACTTTACTCCCAAGAGTTCTGCTTTATAAATGGTAGCTGCTGCATTCTGAATCTGATAAACTTTTCTATAAGGGTTACAGAAGTTGTAAGCAATAGATTCTCAAAAGTTTGCTTAACTACTCCGTCCTCTAACTACACCTTGCATGGTTTGCTCACTAATAAAAACAGCCAGAAAAAAAGTCTACACCCAAGTCCTCACAAAGTCAGTTAACAGACACTCCCACATATTCTGGAAAACCAGCTAATGCCAAAGGCATTAAATGCTGCTGAATTAGACATTTTGAAAACAGCCAGAAAAGAAGTCCACACCCAGGTCCTCATAAAGTCTATTAACGGAAACTCCCATGGAGTCTGGATAACCAGCTAATGCTGAAGGCATTAAACACTGCTGAATTACACATTGCATGTGTTTTGCCTTCGTGAAAACATTTTCACAGCTAAAGCTTTCTGGAGCTGTTACTCCATTTTGTATTAGTTAAACTGCAGTGTTGAGCATACCTAGCGTAGATGCTAACTTCAGAATCCCCTATCCTCCCTCTGTCCTAGCTGCCCCTCACACATTCTCCTACACCAGGCACTGCTAGCAAAACAAATCTGACTTGACAGCAGCAATCTTTCAATATTAAGGCTTTCTCCTCTAAAAAACAAAAGCATTCTTAGCTCTAAACCTATAGATGGTCTACAACCTACCCAGGTTCACTGGCTTCATGGCTGAAACCATGAGTCTGGCTCAACCTGCTCCATTAACCTTTGCTCCACTTGGGGTCACTCTGCTCCCCTACCCTACCCCCACTTCCAACCACCCCCAGTTTTCTTAAATTTATACTTAACCAAACTACAACCCTTCTCCCCTCAGCCTTCCTACACCCATTTCTTTTCAATTATCAACCCTACCTCATCAATCCCACCCTCTCCACTATATATTCCAATCACCACTCACTACTAAATTACTCTACCCCTCCCCTCTCCTACATTTTGCCCTACTACCCCACCTCTCTACCCACCATGCATGTCTACTACTCCTTATTAATCAATACTCTCTTATTCCATTTTCTTTACTTCACCTATAACTCCACGTCCCTCTACTCAAAAGAAATCAGACAATTCCACTCTCAAACACTTCCACTGTCCACCAATTAGCCTCAATTCTATTCTTATACTCACATCATCCCACAACTTTATAACAACTCAACTGCTCTTCTCTTACCTTTTAAACATGCACAGACCTACCATCCTAATTCCTCAGCTTTCAGATATCAAAAACTGATTAACAAACTTAGACATCTACTACTACACTCTATAACACAAATTAAACTCCAAGCTGACATCCATCCCAACCCATATCCCAATAATAACTTCTTACCATGCCTACAATCTTTTCCAACTACCACCCAACAAATTCTATTCAATCTACTGCACATACCCATCCCTACCCCACTCTTCCAAAAACCTCTAATATGGACCTGCTCTTAACCAATTTCAGTTTTTATAGCATCAAAAGTAAAGTTGTGAATTCCATGCTGCCCTAGCCACCTACTAACCAGACATAGCTGTGATAAATGAAACCTGATTGAAGCCCCACATTAAAGACAAAGAAGTTATCTCAACCAGCTACAGTATCATTAGTCTAGGCAGATTAAATAAACTGAAATCCTAACTACTTGCTTTGAAATCAACCCAAACAAAACAATAATTATCATAGCCATCTATCTCCTCCAGGCAATAATCTTCCCACCACTGAAAGTCTACTTTGTTCTTGTGATTTCAACATTGATTGGCACTCCTGCTCATCCAATAACTCCTCCAACTTCCTAAACCTTTTCAACATCACTCAAACCATAATTGTCCATCTCACACATACAAACATTCCAAAAAGCAGTCAACATTAGACTGGATATTGACTAACAAACCTAATCTAAGTTATCTAGCCAGTTGCCTTCCAGAGAAAAATTTCTCCCCTACTTTTTTACCCTAACTACACAACAATGACAATGGACACCACTTATAAACATCCATCTAGACGTGGCTGTTCAATATTTCAACAATATCTTCCTTAAAACACCATACCACTAAAGATAAAGTAAGCCTCTTAACATACCAACAACTACAGAATCTAACTAAAAAACAATTCAAAAAAGACACTCAAACTTATTTCCAAACCTAAATCCAAAAATTCATTAAAGTTCTATTTTATATTCACACAGTCTGCATTGTTTGACAACCTCCCAAAATTCTGGCAAAGCATTAACTCTCTTTTCAGCCCCAGTCGAACCCCAAACCCTGCACCAGTCACCTCAAACAACTCTCTGACTGTGCAACTCATCAAACTCTCTCTTTTATAAATACTATCACCTCCCTGCTAGATAGCTAGCCTAATTAAGCACTTACTCTTCCCACTCCTACTCCAGATAATCCCAATCCCTTCACTTTTACTTCCATTCAAACTAGTTGCATAAAAACTCTCCTCACCAAGCTAAAATCCTGCTGTCTTGCAGCTGACCAACTGCCTAATGAATTTTCTAAATATTGATGGACTTTCTATATCCTGCCCCATATCTTTCTGGATTAGTCATTCTATTGCAGAAAAATACATCCCACTTCTCTGGAAAATATCACACACCATTCCCCTCCTCAAAGGCAGGGCCTCTAAAGAACTAACTTCTTTCCCATAGCCATCCTTTCCCCCCTTGCAAAAATCTTAGAAAAATGGATCCACAATCAACTCCTTAACTACTTCATTAGTCACAACCTATTATCCAGTTCTCAACATGGCGTTAGATCTAAACATAGTACTAGCACTGCCTAATAACTTTCACTAACACCATTCATCATCTCTTAAATGAAGACCAGCTTATCTCATCTATCTTTCTTGATATGTCAACAAACTCTCATCTTATGGCCTCCATTAACAACCTCAGCTCTGCAACTCAACTAGCCTCCACTGTCCAGTATACCAATGATGCTACACTTATCTGCTTAGCTCCCTCATCCCAAGAACTTAATATAAAAATGCAAACTTCTTTTTAGGACATAGAAAAATAACTTACTGAACATCATCTCATACTAAACCCAAACAAAACTAAGATAACAATCTTTGGAAATAAAAAATCTAAACCATGCCAGTCCACTGTCACATTCTTCTCCTTAAATGGAACCAAGATAGAACCCACAAACCAGACTAAACTTCTAGGTGTAACAATAGATAATAATCTAAAATTTGATAAACATATTTCTCTGATAATCAAAAAAGTCCACATCAAGCATGGCACCCTCTATAGGGCCAAATCATACCTTACTCAAAGCACCAGGCTGGCCACTGCTCATTCACACCTGCTTTCTACCCTCCTCTACAGATCTCAAATATTCACAAACCTGTGAAAGACACTTGAAATGTGAAAACTTTAATAAAATATACGATGATAAAATAAAATAAACACACTAGCTCATAAACCGGATAAGCGCTTTCAGTATAATACCTTTTTCAAATCCTAAATGTTTGCCAGTGAAACTTCTTCTTAAATACCTTCATTTCCTAGTGTTCACTCACTTAGATGCATTTAGTAACCATAGCAGCATACACACCCTTTTAATGATGTCATTTTGAGTGCTGAAGAGCTTTCCCTTTTAGTGCAGGTTTTAAAGGGACAAATGCATTCAGACCTGGTGACTGATCTGATTGAAAATTCATTATCCACTTCATCTCTTCAATTTCTGTTCTGTTTATTAAATCCCCACCTCTTGGTGTTTCATGAAGCCTAGTTAGTGCTATGAACTTGAAATAATAACTGTCATTTATACTAATATGCATATAAAGTGTATTGCTGGTAACTTTTTTTCTTATGTCAGATAAGTGCTTTAGGATACATTCCTTGAGCATTTGATTAGTTTTCCCTATGTAGTATGCCTTGTAATGACTGCAGGTTGCCATATAGATAATGTCCTTACTTCGACAGTTTGCAAATCCTTCAAACTTATAGTTACTCTTAGGGGATGTGTAAAAGTATTTGAGATGTTTATATGAGAGCAAGCCTTGCAACTTCCACATCTGAATGTACCAACTCTCCTGTTCATCTGAAAACTCCTGTCTTCAGAAATAGCTTCAGTTTCTGTTTTATAACATAGTATTTTTTTTAAGTTTTTCCTGTTCTTAAAAGAAAAGCTGGGTTAATCTCCAACAATTTCCCTAATTTTGCTGTCAGATGTTACCACTGGCCAAAATTTTCTGATGGTATTACGAATAGCAAAATTGTCAGTACTATATGTCAACCGGCATCTCAGACTAGACTTTACCTCCTTTTGCTTGATCTTAACTGTTTCACCTTGGTCCGAAAAATAGGGTCTTCCCCTCTGACAGCATAGTTACAAGGTAGTTGCTTCATTGGTCTGTGTCTCTTTGACTTTGTATCCTCTCTTATTAAAGTCATTGATAAGTTTAATTTGCTCCTCCCTATAATCCTCATCCCTCGTGCAGAGCTTGAACACTTGAGTTAGTTGGTTAGTCACTATGTTGTCAAGAACATGCCTGGGATGCATGCTAGTATCGTGTAGTAAATGATTGCGCCATACAGGTTTCCTATACATTCTAGTATTGATGCTTCCTGTGTCATCTAATATTAACTTAACATCCAAGAATTCTATCTCCGTACTAGAAGATGTCACTTCAAACTTCAAAAATGAAGCTGGGTTGGTCAAAAATTGTATAAAATGTTCCAAGGAGGTTAAATCACCATCCCATAAGAGAAAGACATCACCCACAAATTGATTATAGAAAACTATGTTTCTATTCCATTTGTTGTTAATATCCACTTTCCATAGCTCTTCCCATCTTGCCAGGACCAGATTGACATAACTATTTGCGCATGGTGTTCCCATCGCTACCCCCGACCTCTGCCAGTAGTAAGTACTACCATACAGAAACATTGTTATATAAGACCGATTCCAAAAGACTACATAGTAAATGGATATCATTGGTTACTTTGTGCTTCACACCAAAGTCTCTGATCGCTTTCAATCTCCAAATCATTGGGTATGGAAGTGAACAATCTGTGCACGTCCATAGTTACCAATAATAAATTCTTATGAGTATTCATCTGTTGCAGTTTCTTGTAAAGTCTACTTAAGAACTCAGCTGAGTCCTTGATCACTGCAGGTGCGTGAGGTAGCAATTTCTTTAACTCCCCTTCTATAAAAATAGAAAGGAGCTCAGTTATCCATCCTTTTCCTGAAACGACTGGTCGCATCGGAGGGTCATGTACATTCTTTTGCACCTTAGGCATTCCATTGATGCTAGGTATAGTAGGATGACATACTTCAAAAAAAATAAAACAGCTCTTTGCTTATCGATCTATTCATGAGCTTGTCATAAAGCGTGTCTTGTACACTATGTATAATGGTGTTCAATTCTCTTTTATCAATCCTCCTGTAGGTGGCTATATCCGCTAGCATCTCCTTCATCCTGGTATCATAAAACAATATATCCATAACTATAACTGCCCCTCCTTTGTCAGCTTGTTTAATCATGATGATATTTTATCATCGTATATTTTATTAAAGTTTTCAAGTTTCAAGTGTTTTTAAGTGGAATTGGTGGCAGAACCATTTGTTTTTGGAGTTTTATATTTTGATGTGCTCTGCCTTTGGTGACACTACTTACTTCTTCTCTTTTTTTTAACCTGTGAAAGACTGATCTTAATAACCTAGAATCCTACTACAACAACATTGACAAGTTTGCCACAAATCAAAACACAGGATTCACCATTGCCCAGTTCTCTCTCAACTCAACTGGCTAGAACTCCCTAACCTTTCATTTGTCAATAAATTTACCATGGCCCATAAAATATTCCACCAACATAGCAACTGCCCTGCTTTTCTAACCTAGTCCAACCTAATATTAATCTCAGGTTCATAGGTGTGTACTAGGCTAATGGCTCTGGAGCCTTTACAAGCCTAGCCAAAAGGATTACCCTGGCATCATGCCACCTGACCTTAGTTTCCAGTGCCTCTGTTGAGTAGAGCCACTGGAGTGATCCCCAGGTTGAATTTTCTATTTCCCATCCCATCCACTCATCAAGATTTCTCTTGAAGAGGGCCAGTGAGGTGCTCTGTTTGACATGCATGGGAAGTGTATTCCATAGCACAGATCTTCTGACAAACTAATGTTAAAGGTTACCCACTCCCACAACCATCATGATGTCGCCCTCTATTCTTGCAAAATTGCCAAATTTTGGAGCAGTCTTTCTCAGCCTATCACAAAAAATCCTAACTATCATGAGTTCAAACAATTCCTAAAGGACTGTACAAAATGAAACCTAAAGGACTACCTAGCGAATAATTGGCTTTGCTCCTGCCATACTCCAGGCTAATTATTTCTAGCTCGCTAACTACATCCCTCATTTCTGCTCCTCCTAACTCTAGCCATTATCCTGCTGCTTCTACCCGTCCCACTTTTCCTCTGCATCTCTATGCTGAACTGCTTGTATTTTACATTTTTTTCTGTGGCACTGTTAGATATGAGTTCATATGAGCCATTGTTCATAACTGTACATGTAACTGGAACTCTGTTAATCCTTCACTCTATATATTTTGCACACTGTTAGTTGAATTTGTATTTTTTGTATATAATTATTATTGTTAGCATTATTAGTATTGTTACTGTTTTGGAGATTTTCTCCCTGGGCCCCCACTGAAAACAGGCTCCTGGCCCAGTCAGACATTACCCAGTTAACAAATGTAATAAATAAAAATAAATAAATAAATAAATAAATACCTAAATAAACTCTGACCTGGCTAAGTCCTTTGAAACTACCCTACATGCTGGTATTATGCAGAAGCTAAATGGTTTGCAATTGATATATATGCATTAAGATGGATAATATACCATCTGAAAAAATGAACCCAAGTTACAGACACCTCATTAGAAAGTATAAAGTGATCAGCAGAGTACCACTGGGCAGTACTAAGACATTTGTTGTTTTACATTTACGTCTGACATTTGTAAGCAGAGAGCCAAGACCTCTGGCTAACAAAGTTTGCAGATGACCTCAAACTGGAGATTATTGTTGTCACCCTTTGACACTCAAACCCTCAACAATGAATGCTCCCTGGTAAACTTATCACATGCTAAAACTAAATGCTAAAAAGTATGATATCATTAATTTTGGTAAACAATCCCTTCCTTTATCATACTGTATAAATAACAAAATAAAAATGTAGTAAAAGCCAAAAAAGCTCAATGGCTTACAAACCCTAGACTGTTCAGAACAAGATGCAAATCTCCAAAAAAAAATTTGTATAGTAATAGGACTGTTAAAAAACTCTTTAACCACAAAACTTCATCAGATACATCCAAGCAAGTAGAGCCAAGAATTTATGTAAGTCATCACTCCACAAGCAGCCAAAGTATCAAAATTGAGCCAGTGCCCCTTAAAGGCAGTCTTGCATTATCTTCTCAAAGCCTTTAATTTTAACAGACTGGAAATGGAAATACATTCTATAATGTCTGGCCAAACATCAGCTTGAAACACCAGCTTCCAAAATACTTCTCTTCTTTCTAGAAATAAGTGCCATGGGCCTCCTCTAGCCCCTTGGTGGATCTGCTCGGCAACCACAAAATAAAAATAATGGTCATGGAATTCTGTTACATGTTTAGCCAGGATGTTTGTGATTTTGCCTTTTCATATATTATAAATATTTTTCGATTTGGTATGGGAGCTGTTCGGTCGCAGATAAGAAATCACTGCAGAGAGTGGTGAGAGTTGCTGAGAAGATAACTGGCACTAGTCTGCCCACAATCCAGGATCTTTATACATTGAGAAGCCTAAAGAAAGTCACCAAAATACTAAATGATGCAACTCATCCTGCAAACAGTCTTGTTTATGAGCCTGTCATTGGGTAAAAGATACTGCAGTATTCGATGCAGGACAATTAGATTCAAAGATTGATTTTATCCGAAGGTGATCAGACTTCTTAATTCCAACATTAGGTCTGATTGATGACAGGTCAGGAAGTTGGGACTTCCCATTCACTGTGCAATATTATTTTATCTATTATTTATTAAGCCCAGCCAACCATTATAATTTACACTACTAACCCAAGTGTAATATTTTTTCTTCAGCTGCTATTGCTATGTGCTTGTTCACCCATAACATTGTACATGGTCCATGCGTAATATTATTACCTGAACTTTGCTGCTAGATGTGTATTTTTAGATTTTTAGTATCTTAAGTGTGGGTTTACAGGAGTGTATGTAGCTATATACTAAAGTGTAGAGTTGATCTATAAGATAGCGGTAGAATTATTATATGTTGTTTTAAATTATGTCTTTCTATGTATGTGATTTTTTTTTTGACTGCCCCATGATGAGCTGATTGCACAGAATCTCATTTAATCTACACTTGTGTAGATCTAAATGACAATAAAGTTACTTTTGAATTTGACTTTTTAAAGATATTTATACATACTTTCTTTTAAGATACGTTCAGTCTTTCCAATATAAAATGATGGACATACCTGACAAAGAGCAGAGTAAACCACACCTTTGCTTTTACAATCATAGTTTCCTCTAACCCAAACATGTTTTTTTTATCCAAAAAGAGTCACCCACTTGGATCCACTTACAGAAAGAGGATCACCCACATCTGGTCATTCTACAGATGTTACTGGTTACATTGTAATTAAGTACTGCACCTTCTAACATCTTTAAGTTCTTCCCACTTCTGAAAATCCACCGTTCTGTAAGTAGTTTTGAGAAGATAAAGCAAGACTGCCTTTAAGGGGCACTGGCTCAATTCTGACACTTTGGCTGCTTGAGGAGTGATGTCTTACATAAATTCTTGGCCCAGCTTCCTTGGATTTATCTGATGAAGTTTTGTGGTGAAACAAAACAAAAGTGTTTCTTATTTTAAACAATTTTTATTAAAGAGGTTTTTAATGGTCCTATCTATTGTACAACATGTTTTGGAGATTTAAATCTTGTTGTTCTGAACAGACCAGGATTTGTAAGCCATTGAGCTTTTGTGGCTTTTACTTCAGTTTGTGGTTTTGTTGTTTTTTTTTTTTTAGCTTGAAAATGAAAATGTAGTCAGGGACCTAGGAGCTTGGATTGATAATTCCTTCTCTTTTGACCATCATGTGACAATGGTTTCAAGAAGTCCTTTTATTTAGCCCAGCTATTTGACAAAAGAATATAATCAAGGTCTAAAGAGGTAATCTTTCCCTTATAATCAGAAGTGATTTGACCAATTCCCCCTTCTTGATGTATCTCACTAAATATATCAAACAATTAGAAATACCCCAAAGATTCCCACCTAAAAACATCACATGTCTAAAGTCCTTGATCTATCAAAAGAGCCTGGAAGCTCTATCCATTTATAGAGTCTTATAGGCTTTAGAAGGGAGATCTCTATGTCATTTACTCTGCCATTAGAGACCAGGTTGTCCTGAATCTCCTATGTGTCCACAAGTCCGATGGCTCCACTAGTACTATAACCTAAATCCACACCAACATATTAACAAAACATAGTGGTGGCATAGGTTTATAACCCAGCACCTCTCAAACCTCTGGAATAAACATCCACAGCATGTAAAGGAGAGAATCATCTTCCTTTAAACATATCCTGCAAGACTGGATGTGGATGCATAGACTTGCACTGGGATTTATTGGTATGACCCTCCTGGAGAAAGGAGGACTGGTCTGAAGGAGGTTGCGGGCATGTTGTCAGTGGGCATACGACTCAATACCCTTGGAATATCTATGAATCTATGAAACATATAATGGACCAAAGTGTTTAAATATCTATGAATCTATGAAACATATAATGGACCAAAGTGTTTAATAAAGACTTTCAATGAAAATATAAAACATATGCAAAACAAAATAAATAAATAAATAAATAAAAACAGAAAATAGCCATGGTACACAAAAACATTACCAGCAGGTTTGAATATTCTAACAACTAAATGATGGCTGATTCCCAGAAGTCAGCTTTAAAAAACAATTAAAAGCACAATCCTCAAGGCACACTTTTTTAGTTCTACATCCAGAATAAAGTTACTATGGGATGCTGATGGAAAGCAATTGCTTTACTAGCACATTATCAGGGATCTGCAAAGAAACTGGTCTTCAAAAAAATTATATGACCCCCTGTTTAAATGACACATCTATTGCACTAATGGTAAAATGGAATGGAAGCAGGACAAATAATAGCTATCACAGATCACAAACTATCATTATTTAAAAATATTAATTTAAACTCTGAAGTCTTTAAAATGTATGGGATATAATACATCAAACATTTTCAGAACAAATATCAAGGGCAATAACACTAAGAGAAAACCTGTACAAAACCACTCTAACAGAATCTGTATTTGAAACCAGCAATACATTTATATGTAAATGTAACCCAAAAGGAAAATGGCACAGACATTACAAAACACGTCATATATAACAATGTTTTATTAAAAGTATACTAATGCTATCAGTTACCAAGAATTTGATTGATCCCCAACAGTAAACATCACAATACTGCCTGCAAACCCTTTGGGGAAGCATACAAATTAACCAAACACAAAAATGGAATTAATTTAAATCAAAAAGTACATTACCAAGTAATTAAATGTGTGTTCTCTTTTACAGGTGCACCTCAGATTGTGCCAAAACAAGTAACTCAAGTTCAGCTATTGATACCTTACAGTAAACACAAGTGAGATAAAGTTCAATTTTGCCTAGCTGAGAAACTCATTTACTGGAGGTCACTGCAGATTTTATAAAACGACAAAGGATTCAGTTCCCAAAAAGTTTATTGTTATATATCTTGTCTTAGCGCCTCGGTCATTACAGCCTTCAAAGAGTACAAATTTATTAAAAAACACTCCCCTATTTATACATCAAACAATCATTTGATTCACTTAAAATAACAATCAATAAAACAATTAAGCATATATTTTAAATAAATTAAAGCAGACTTTTCCAATTAACTTCTCTGTTCAAACCTCTTGGTGTCTGTGTGTCAAACTTTAATATAAATACAGTTTCCTTATAAGTTAAGACACGTTTAATTAATCTTTCATCTCCCTTCTTAATAAATACTTCTTCCAAAATAGAACCTTGCAACAAGTTAGCATCACCATTATGTTCTTCCTTAAAGTAGGATGCTATGGGACTTTCCAATCTCCCCTTCTTTATGTCTCAAATATGTTCCTGCAACCTAATTCTAAATTTCCTTTTAGTTTCCCCAACATAGAAAAGGTTGCACGGACATTTGAGACAATAGATTACACCCATTGAATCACATGTAAAATGACTGGTTTGAACATTCTACCATTGATCCTAGGAAAGCTCAGTCTGATAAACGAACATATACTACAATTATTACATGGCCTAGTACCATAAGATGATAAAGGAATAGAGGGGTTAACTGCTGGGGTAATATAATATGCCCTAACTAGTTTGTCCCCTAAATTCTGTCCTCTCTTATAAGTCACATAAAGTGAGTCCGAAACAATTTTATGTAACAATTCATCTCTATGCAGAAATTTCCAATAATATTTCATTAACTCCCAAATCTTAGTACTTAAAGTATTGTACGTTGTTACAAAAATATTTTATCTTTTTTAACCTTTTTAATCACAGATTTAGTATTATTAGTACTATTCAATCTATTACTATTTATAATCATGTGTCTATTTAAGTTATACTGTTCTTTGTTGCTGTTCACTGCAAATGTTATTCCTGCAGTACTAGTGAAGTTTCTAATTTAAGCAGTTCATTACAAATATTGAGACTTGTGTTGCCTGCTAGGATTTTTAAAGATTTAGCAATTATTCTTTCATGAGAGAAGAGGAATTTATCATGCTCTGAGTTACTATTTGCGGGAAGTGAACTAGAACTGTCAGCTAACACGGGCTGTTGTCTGCCTCTGCATTGCTTTAACTTCTGTTGCAGTGCTTGCCTTTGCCTTTGCTTGTGTGGAGTTGTGTAACATGTTACATCATGCGGCACTGCAGAAGTTGTGCAACATGTTACATCATGCAGCATTGTGAAAGTTGTGCAACATGTTACATCATGCAGCACTGCGGAAGTTGTGCAACATGTTACATCATGCAGCACTGTGGAAGTTGTGCAACATGTTACATTATGCAGCACTGCGGACATTGTGCAACATGTTACATCGTGCAACACCGCGGAAGTTGTGCAACATGTTACATCACCCAGCACTGTGGAAGTTGAGGCAGTATTGTAGCCAGTGGCTGATTTTCTTCTTAATTTCCCCTTCCAGGTGACCTATCAGATTGTTTATTGATGCTGTTGGTTAGTGGGCTGGCTTAAGAGGCCAGCATTAGAGTATTGCTATAGGCTGACAATAGTTGCACAGAACTGCTTGTAGATGCTCATATCTACACTCTCAGCAGCTGTGTGCTACCGGTGCTTTTTTGCTATTTCAGCTACCATACCTGCTGTGATACTCTCTCGCAGTTATTACTATTCATTTAGGCCTGTTTGTTGCTTAAACTGCTCGCAGGTTTGTTATTTAGTTAGTACTGCCCTTGTTGCTACCTTGGTTATTATAAACTCTTCCACTTAAATTCTTGTAGTACCTGGTTAAACTTCTTTAGGTTTTTTAAATTACTGCTGACATTATTGTAACCTCTTGGACTTAAAATCCTTGTACCAACTGTCTAAACGTCTAACTGTATATCAGTGCACTTATCCTCTTAAGACCTAGATCCACCTGGTCAAAATGGATGACCAGCAGATTTGTGTCCCTTCTATTTCCAGTATCATAGCACTTGGTACTCAGGCAGTATACAGACTGCCAAATGCTCATAGACAATGAACTATTATTCAACACAATGACACAATTTGTGACATATTTTAAGTATCTACACAGCATGGAGGATAGTCTTCCACCAAAAGAGATGGCCCACGATCACCACACATTATCATCCATACCTCTACACAAACATACTAAACCAATATAGGAGCCTGTCAATCTATCATCAGTCTAAATATTAAGAAAAGATTATTTAATTTCAGCAGTTGGTTTAGTACTTGGTATCATTCTAGTGGCATCCAGTATGTGTTAGGTTGGGATAAGATGGTTTACAGATCAACGTACTTTTCAAAGTTACCCTGCACCCCTCCTTCCACAGCTTTTGATAACTGCCCAAGACCATCGCCGCCCTAATAATGAGTGTTTTTAAAGAAGATTCTAGATACTGGACATTCTAATATTGAATATAACAATAAAGATAAAGTTCCAGAAAATTCTAAATCAAACTATACTAAGGTTGCTATTCTAAATGCCAAAAGTCTCAATAAATTGCTTCATCTTGAGGTCCCCCTGCAACTTGGACATATCCATGCTTGTGCCATACCTAAGACTTGGTTTCATTGTAAAGATAACACATCTTCTCTACCTGAGTTTAGCATTTACCATGCATTCAAACATGAGGGGAGCTATGGGGATGTTTCCATATTTGTCAGAAACCATATCGCTTATAGGCAGATTCACTGACACCCTCAAATAGAACTTATTGAACTTCAACTTACCCTAAATAAAACAAAACAAAATTTCACTTTTGCCTGATACAGGGTGCTCTCTATGTCTCTGTGTGACCACAAGTGATTCCTGAATGTATTTTCAAAATACTCATAATTAATAGCACCTTTTTTATTGGAGGTTTTAACTATCTGCAGATAATTGGTGCACTTATACTTCAAAAGTTAGATATGTCTAGAAAGTTCTAGAATTAATAAGTGATGATTCCCTAAAACAATTAGTTTATCATCTCACAGTGGGAAAACATGTTGTAGACATGATTGTTACCAGTATTGTTACCTCATGTACTGTGCCTGTAGTATTCAGAGTCCTGGTTAAATCTGAGCATAAACTATTTTCCTTCTCCTTTAAAGCCTCAATACCCCCCATGAACAAATCTGAATTTAAGGATATCAACGGCACAGATCTACTCAAACTCTATGATGGGATCTCAAGATCTGCATGTAGTATCAGCTGTCTCCATGCAGCTTTAGCTACTACTTATGCAGCAGAGTTCTACTCCCACCTGGAAAAGTGCTAAGACTAGCAGTCCTTACTAGAACAATATGAAAGGAAATTCAAAAACAAGCAGCCCTGCTGGTCTATGACTATAAATAAGCTCTATAATAAAAGGAAAAAAAATCTATAGATCTATAAAAAAATCAAAATCTGCTCACATGAAAGATTAGCAAAAGGTTCAGTAAAGAACTAAGAGCCATGAACAGGAATATCAATTCTAAACCCAAACTGAAACTGGCATCTGAAGCCAAGGACAGGTATAACGCCTTCCTTAATTACACTGGGAAAGTAAGAAACAATACCCAGCAGTATTCTGAGCCAATCTAAAAATGGCATCACCTCATCAAACCCAAAGGACATAGCATATATCCTGCTGATAAATTCAGAGCAAACACTGACTTGGGAAATGGTCATCAAAATTCTACAAATCCATATATCCCTGATACTACCTAAAACCTTAAAGGAAAATGTTCTAACTGTGCTCTCAAAGTCAAAAATACCACTTTAGTGGGACCAGTCAACATACCTGGATGTGTAATTAATAGTGAAAAACATACAATCATGGAACTCCCTTCTAAAACTGTTTACCTTAAGCTTAACCACAGGATATTGTTGTAAAAAGCAAGGTGAGGCCGATGCCAATAAGGAGATGAAACAGACTCCAAACAGACTCCAAACCAAAACTTACAGGTATCAACCAACTCCAAATAGTCACAAGGAAAACTCTGTAACGAACTTTGTATCGAACACTGCTTTATTGTTGTTGTTGACCTAGGTGAACTTCTTCAGAATATATTCTATCATTTTACCTCACATTTTTATACACTGTTGATTATTCAATAATCATTCAATTAATAAATTAATTTCCCGCCATAAATTCTTAAAAAGGAAATGGCTTTGTTTAAAAACATCTTCTTGTTTAGATACAATGCATGTTCATACATCTCTACCTCATATATACCTTTACTAAATTATTTATACATAGTTATACATTTAAAATTACTTGTAAGGTGTCCAATTAATCTTTTATACAGATACTTATTCTTACAAGTATAAAAAACATTGTTACAATAAATTATACCTAATATACTCTAATAATGTTTTATGCTCAACCGAACATATGTATACTTGTTTGGAACCTATTTGTTATTAAGTGTTCCTTATAGGTATTTTGTGTACCATTGTATCTTTATATGAAATATGATAGAACAGTATACTACTAATGTGCATGATTACTGTCAATTAACTTTACCATATTTTAATGGTGTACAAGTTGTATATATTTTTCTTATTTAATACAAGTATTGTGTGTATGTTATTGTATGTATATAGTGTGCAACCTGTTGGTTACTAAATCAATTTTATCAATATATTTCCATAAATTATTTCAAAAATTTTTATTATATTGTATTATTACTAATATAATTGAAATTATATTTAATAAATTTGATCATAATATGATGTATGTAGTTGATGTTGTATATCATTTATTATATATTCTGTTCAATTTTAATAGTGGCATGATGGTCATATATTCATTTATTCCCGGAGGTATACATGAATTAAGTAATATTTGCCATTTTAGTTCTTCTATATCCAAGTGATACATAGTTATCCTTCCTTGTAAATCATATTTTATTTGATTACCATAAATTTAAATTTATGGTCATTAAATTCCCCAATATGTCTTGCTAAGGCATTACTATTTTTCTGATGCTGAATATCTAATAAATGCTCTTTAATTCGTTCTCTAAATTTTCTCTTTTTTCCAGAAGGCTTTACATTGTTGACATAAAGCTATATATATTATATTGTTTGTATAACAATTATAATGCCCATGTATTTTTATATTACATTCATTAATCCTAATATTAGTACCGGTTTCATGAATATAACTACATGTACTACATGTCCCACATTTGAAATTTCCTTCTCTTAAACTTGTATATTTTTCGATATTTATTTTATTTTCTAATATATTTTTGAAAGAGGGACTTTTTTTGTATACAAATTTTATTATTCCATTAAATATTTGTCTCCCAATTTTGTCATTAATAAAGAAATCCCAATTTCTCTTAATGATGTGTTCTATATCTTTGGAACAATCATCAAATTGAATTATGTATAATGGGATGTTATTATGAGATTGTTGATCCATTATATCTTCCTTATTAATTGGCATTGCACCAGTTTTTAAAATTGCCGTATATGTTCCATTTTTTCTTTTATTTATTACTTCATTACATATTTGAATACAAAATTGTTCTGGATATTCCCTATTAATGAATAATTGCATGATATATTTCATTTCTTCTAAGAAGTCTGTTTCTTCGCTGACCATTCTGGCCGCCCTGACCATCTGCCCCTTTACTATGGCTTTTTTCTGATGGCCAGGGTGCCAGCTATCATAATGCAAATACGCATTTGAAAAAGTGGGTTTTCTATGTATTTTTGTTTTCAAAATATTTGTTTCTTTGTCATGTGTTATATCCACGTCCAGATAATTAATGTTATTTTCTTGGACATTATAAGTAAATTTCAAAAATTTAACTGTGTTGTTAATATATTGTAAAAATTGTTCCAATGTATTTGTATTTTTATCAAGATCCCATATGATAAAAATATCGTCCAAATATCTGGTATACATAATAAGATGTTCACGAAACTCTGTTGTAAATATATAGTTATGTTCCCAATAACTCATGATTGTTTAGATACATGGGGCACAAGGTGCCCCCATGGCTACCCCACTGATCTGTTGAAAATAACTACCTTCAAAAAATATGTAATTATTGTTAAGTACTATTTCCATTAAATTTATTAATATATTGATCTGATCTTGTTCATATAATTTTGTCAAAAAAAGTTGTTCTTCGAGCCATAGTAGGCCTACATCATGGGGTATTGTGGTAAATAAATTTACTACATCTATTGTAATAAAGACATATTCTTTCTTCATGGTTATTTTGTTAAGTCTACTCAAGAAATCCCATGAGTCTTTAGTTATGTAACTGAAAGATTTCATACTTTCTTTAAAGAAATGATCCAAATATTTACTTATATTACATGTAACACTTCTATTTCCATCTACTATAGGCCTAAAATCCAAATTGTTGAGGCCTTTGTGTATTTTTGGTATTCCGAAGATACCACTGATTACTGGATGTTCATTTCTCAAAAAATCATATTCTTTTCAGTGATACCCCCTTGGTATAACATGTCTTCTAACATTGTTTCTATTCTTTTGTATGCTATATGTACTTGATTTCTACTAATTTCTACGTATGTATTACTCATTAACATGTTAGTCATATATAGGCTATAGTCATTATAATCCAATATGACTATACCATTACCTTTATCAGGCCTCATGACTCTTAATTTTGGATCATTTTGTATATCTTTCAAAAGCTGTTTTTCAGTTGTTGTAATGTTAACATGTTTATTATATTTGTATTTCTTATAAAATTTTCTCATATCATATTCACTTCTCCTTTCAAAATACATAATTTCATCATTCATGGGTGGATTGAATAGACTTGGTTTCGTGAACATCCTATTTACCCCAGTTTGACATTCAGTGCTGTTGTTAAAGTATACCTTTAAATTTAATTTCCTGGAAAATAACTTTAAATCTAATATAGATTGTACCATATTGCCTTTAATACATGGTACATAATTAAGACCTTTTGAAAATAAATCAGCATGTGCTGCTGTTATATCCTTGGAAGAATAGTTATAGATTTTATAATCTTTCTTTGTATTCATTATAACACTTGGATTACTTAAAAATTGCTCATCATTTTCTATTGTTAAATTCATATTCGAACATACTACTTTATCTACATCATTTGGTTGCATACTATTCTCACTATGAATAATGTAATTATCTGGATTTTGATTTATACAACAATGAACTAAATGACCTTGATCATTTATACATTCTGCGACATACACATCTCCATTTTTATCTCTTGCATTATACCCATCATTGCTTATTTCATCCTCATTATACTGATATGTACTTAATTCTAACAATATATTATCATGCTCATTGTCATTTTGTTTTTGAAGCAATTGAATATTTGTATAACAACCGTTATTATGTTCTTGTGTACTACTGTTATCATTTATCACATTCATATCTGGTACATAAACATCAGAAGAAGACGTTGTAATATTGCAAGTGTCCTGTATATAGACAGACTTAACTATAGCGTTTTTGCGGGACTTACTCACAATGTGGTGATAGTGTTCCGGACATACCATCGGAAACAGTACATGAGGTTCTTGAATGATACCCGTTGCTGTCTGCACTCCCGCTATTCCACCAGTGATACAGTTTACATTCTCCGTTTTTTGCCCATAGTAAGTCCCAAAAAAGTCTGTTTTGGCCTAGCGCCTGCTTTTTGAATTTCTTGCTGGTTGTTCACTTCATTATGATTCCTTAACCGCTCGGACCATCTTCCGCCTTCTTCCGTACTGTCCTCACCTTCTGTACGGATGTTGTCGTCATCTCCCTCATACGGCGGATTGACGTCATCAATAATGGTCGGATGTTGTTATATGCGATCGTTGCTATGGTTACTACTGCCTTAACCACAGGATATGTTCTTGAAGTATGGAGTACTGTTATGTCACTTCAGAAAGACAACCTCACCAAAGAACCCCTAGAATACATGTCAAACACAAGGCCCGTGGGCAAATCCGGCCCACCTGGATAATTTATGTGGCCCGCGCTGAGGAGGGCCAGCCGGCTGTGTCAGCGTCCCTGTGTGCCTGAATGGGTCATACAGCAATTACTCAAGTGCTGAAAAGAAGTGAATGGTAGAAGAGTTGTATTCCTTTGTTTTTTTTTTATTTTTATGTATTTATTTGGCAGTATTTACACACACAGTCATAAAAAGGAAGCTTTATTGCAGCCAAAAAGCTTATATCTTTTAGCAGACTGTGCTGTTATAAGACGTGCTGTGCCAGCATCATCCCTGTTTGCCTAAATTGTGTGTAATGTGGTGGCGAGAAGAGTGATCGTCAGATGGCTGTGTCAGCATCATCCCTGTGTGCCTGAATGGTGCGTAACATGTGGTGGCGAGGAGAGTGATCATCAGCGGGCTGTGTCAGCGCTATCCCTGTGTGTCTGCATAGAGCACCACTACCCAAGGCCAACATCCGTGAATCTACCAAATGTCTGAGGGAAAAGTTGATGCAGGGTGGTGCACTTCCTACCTAGTTTAGATAGATTGAAGATGCTAAAATGGTAACATTAGATTGTAATGTGGTGGCGAGCGTCATCCCTGATGGAGCACCTGTACCCAAGGTCAACATTCATGAATCTGGTAATCAAAATTTTCAAAAGAAAAGCTGATGCAGAATGGAGACAATTTAAAGAAAGATGTGAAAGCGAATATATGTTTATACTTCGCAAAGGCAAACCAATATGTATTCCGTGTTATGAGGCAGTGTCAGTGATGAAGGAGTACAATAGACGTAGGCATTTTGAAACCAAACATGGAGCTAAGTATGCTGAATATACACTTCACGAAAGGCGTAAAATTGTCCAAGAATTTAAAGGCAAATTGCAGTCCCAGCAGAACATGTTTACTAAAGCTACAGCAAAAAATGATGCAGCAGTAAAAGCTAGCTATATTGTGGCTGAAGAAATTGCCCGAGCTTCCAGGTGTTTTTCAGAGGGTGCCTTTTTGAAGCAATGCATGCTAAAAATGTGCTAGCAGGTGTGCCCCGACCAGATGCAGACTTTCCAAAACGTCAGTTTGTCAAGAAATACCATTGCAGATCGAGTTTGAGATCTTGCAGGAAATCTAACAACACAGCTGGCTGAAGAGCCACGCAGTTATCTAGCTTTTTCATTAGCTGACGATGAAATCACAGAAAGTACTGATACAGCGCAGTTGTCCATCTTTATACAAGCAGTGAAGATGGACCTCTCTGTCACTGAGGAACTCTTGGGTGTAGCTGCAAAGCATGGGACTACAACAGGGAAGGAAATCTTTGAGGCGGTGGAGAAGTCCATAAATAATATTAAATTACCCTGGGAAAAGTTGGTGGGGCTAACTACCGATGACGCACCTACAATGTGTGGAGGAAAAAAAGGCTTGGTTGCACTAATGAAGGAGAAAATGCTAAATAATGACTGCCACACACATCTGATTACCTATCATTGCATTATCCATCAAGAAGCTATGTGTGGTAAGGTTCTTGAACTGGATAATATAATAATCACAGTCATAAAAACAGTAAACTTTATACGAGCACTTGGCCTGAATCATCACCAGTTCCAGCTGTTTTTACAGGAGTTAGGTGCAGAGCATGGAGATGTGCCATACCACACAGAAGTAAGGTGGCTTAGCAGGAACAAAGTCCTCAAATGATTTTTTGAGCTCAGGGAGCAAATCGCTCTGTTCATGCAAAGTAAAGGAAAGCCCTTGCCTAACCTGTCAGATCCAACTTGGCTTTGTGATTTTGCTATGATGTGTGATTTAACAGAGCATCTCGCCCAACTGAATCAGAGGCTCCAGGTATACAAACAAGTCATCACGAAGATGTCTGATATGATCACAGCATTCCAGCGTAAACTTCTCTTATGGAAGTCCCAACTAGAACAGGACAATCTTGCTCACTTTCCTGTTTGTCAGAGTATCTCAGCCTCCTTATCCCCTGCTTTTCCTTATGCTCAGTTGGCTACTAAAGTGAGCTGGTTAATTGATGAGTTTGATCTCTGCTTCTCTGACTTCAGAGCACAGCACTGTGGCTTTGACATCTTTGTCAATCCTTTCACAGCCGACATAAACAGTGCGCACCATCACCTTCAGATGGAGTTGTTAGAGCTTCAAGCCGATAGTGGCCTGAAAGCAAAGTTCCAGGATGTCCAGATAGAGGACTTTTACTGTCTACTGTCCCCTGACTTGATGCCACAGCTAAGACTTCATGCTGCCCGTGTTATGCCCATGTTTGGGAGCACCTATCTGTGCGAGCAGATGTTTTCAATAATGAATCTAAGCAAGAACATGCACAGATCATGCATCACTGATGAAAGCCTCCATGCTGTTTTGCGGGTTGCCACAGCACGAGACATAAAACCAGACATTGACTCTCTGACCAGGGGAAAATGGTCTCAGACATCTGGCCAGAAAACAAGTAGGTGAGCAATTTCAAAACCTAAATTTCAATGTATTAAACTGTTTTTGAACTTTTTTGCTTATAGTACACTTACAGTTTGTTTTGTGGCTTTTTTTATTTTCAGAACATGATTAATGCACCTTGCTAAAGCACACAGTGATGGCGCTGATGGAATTTAATGCACCAGGATGTGGTGAGATATGGCCTTCTACTAGTCTTAGTAGATATATAAATATATCTTAATAAAAAAATTAATAAAACATTTGGCCCACGACTTAGCCTATGTGTTTTTATTTCGGACCCTTTTGTGATTGAGTTTGACACTGCTGCACTAGAACTACAGACCTGTAAGCCTAGCTAGTCTAATTTGCAAGGCCATGAACTGCATTATGTTTGACTTCATAAAATGGAATATCGAAAAGATCATTTGCCTTGATCCTCACAGGTTTGACTGCACTAAAGGGATACCATGCCCATTAAACTTAAAAATTTCTTCAAGTTGGCCACAGAGGCTGTTGATAGTGGTCAGTCAATCAACAGAGTCTATATGGATCTGGCAAAAGCATTCATTATCATCGATTCTTCTATGTTATTTTTCTATAATAAATAACCTAAAAGACCTAAGTGCAGGCCCATACAGGGTGAGGTGGATAACAAGCTGGCTAAAAGATAAAACTCACAAAGCTGAAGTAGCAGTTGCTACCTCTGGAAGCAAGAAAGTGCCTAGCAGTGTTTTTGAGAGAGCTATGCTGGGACACCTTTTATTTGCCATATACATCTCTAATCTCCTAATAGTAAATCCAGACGTGGCTAACAAAATTTGCTACTAACTGCAAGTGGCATATTATTGTACAATCACTACTTGACATGGTGTCAACATAGTAAGAACTTATCCTCAGTAAACCAGTGTTGTACTGAAAAAAGACAATCACATGTAAAAAGTGTAGTATTGTTGCATTTGGCAAAAATCTCTCATCTTCAGCTTACACCATAGCTAGCAACACCCCACTCCAAGCTAGCACAGAATCAGGGCTCTTAGCCTAAGCAACTCTTTCTTTTGACTACCACCTGTAAAAAATATTTTACTGCTGCCACTATTGGGTGGCCTGGAGGAGAAACCAAACTCTTGTGGATTTTAGGCAGACAATAAAATCTAGCTAGAGAACGACCTTCTCTATTAAATTTCACTTCCACGTCTTGTTCTGAAAAATAACCTAACCTATACCCTTTCCTCAATAATTCATTAAACTTTCCAATAGCATTCTGATATTCCCTATTACTAGACACTTTGTAAATATTTTCATCAAAGTGGTCCATACACATCTTCAAATACTATGAAAAATGCAAAACCACAATTTTTGACCCTTAATCTGTCTGTTTAATAACTGTATCCTGCCTTTTACTTAGATCTTACAATGCCTTCCACTCATGTTTTGTTAGGTTATAACACACGTTATCCCTTCTTTTTAAAAATTCCCAAAGGCTGACATCAATTGCATAGTTAGCCATTAAAGAAAACTGTTGTATCTCTTCATGTGAAAAGGGAGGGAATAAACATACTTGAGATTCTTTCTCTAGAAACCTGTTGATACACATAAAACAGAAACTAAAAATAGGAGAATATATGTTGGAACAGTTATAAACATTAAGGATATGCATGCAACAATGTGCAATTAAAGTAGAATATTTAAGAGTAGAGTCCATGCTTCCAAAGGAATATGTGGTTTCAAATTCTGAAGAGGAAGTACTTTAAAAGCTTTATACTGTTTAATAGCTTGAGAATTCAGTCCAATTAGATATTGATAAGAAGTGCTATTTTTTTAGTTATGTGGAATTTTATCAAGGTGAAAAGAATAATAAGCATTCTTAAATGAGGAGATTTCCTTTTTTCTAATGGTAAGTATGACACACCAAACTGCCATGAACAGGACCAGCATTTGGTCAACTGGTGCCTAGGCAGAAGGGTACCACAGTGCTCCCCCCCACACCACCCAGTGCCTTCATCCTGGTCTACCTTAGCCATCCAGATTACTTTCTTCCTATTTCTAGCAGTTTGTCTTATTCTTCAGTTTTTCCTGTATTCATTCAACATATTTTAAAGAAACCATTTCTTTACTGCAAAAAAATACTGCAAAAGCACCCCTGCTAGACAGCCGCTTGTTGGTCTATTCCTAAGGCCAGCTATGACTATGAAACAGGTTTCATATATGGGAGGTAGGAAAGGATTCTTTGTTGAGCTGTAGTCTGTGCTATTTTATGTAGAAGAAATTCCAAAATACATACAAGATATCAATGTTTGGAAGACCACAGGCAATGCAATTACTGGGGAAAGATTTCTTGTAATGCAATTTTTTTAGCTAATATAATGCAAACATTATCTGTTATCATGAACTGAGCATAGAAGAATTTTTTTAAAAGTGTAATTGAATGATTTTTACTTCATTTTCTACTGCTGATGGTTTAAGTTTATGCCACTTATTGCTAAAATTTTATGTGATAAGGATATTGATTTTGAGGTTAAAGGAGCTTTGATAAATTGTTTAAAAAATTAATCTTAGCTGCTTGAGTATGACTTAAATAATATAGCACACAAAAAGCGAAAAACTGAGCCAAAGGCTGAACGGATTAGAAATTTAAAACTCTAATTTAATTAAGCGCTTTCGGAAGAGTCAATACCCTTCCTTCTTCAGAATGCACAAACAAACGAACAAAGAACACAAGCAACGGTTCTCATTTAAAAATAATTAGTTAATTAGAACAACCATGTGATAGCTATTGGGTCATTCATTAATTAATCTAAATTAGCCAAGCCAAATCTTGGAATTAAATACCATTATTTGTCTTACTATAAAAGATACTAATATAACAAAACAGATATAAATAAAAATGGATATAAATAAAAATAGAACAAATCAATCAACATGTACCCTATACAGTCACAAAAGTGCTTTCTACTACAATTAAATACTTTTTAAACACAGTCTAAATGTAAATTAACAGCAGCTATAAATCCTACCGTACTAGCCAGATGGCGTTAAATCCACCAAAAATCAATATATTAAATAACACTCCTAACTAAAATAACTGCTAGCATATATTACTGAAAAAGAAAAAAGAAAAAAATAAAACAAAATATTTCTTTCATAAAGCTATCTTTTTAACGCTAATTTTTTAAAAATGCTTAAAATAGAAATCTATTTGTTTAAACCTGGGGGGAAAGAGGCTGCAGTTTTTATTTGCCAATGCAGTTCCTCCATCTCAAGATGGATCTGCCATGGGCCTATATATGGGGCTTTGTCCACCTGTTTCAATACCATAAACCTAAACTGGTGACTTGGATGCTCAATAATGTGACAAGCTAAGGCGTTTGTTAAATCTTTTTTAAGAATAGCATAAGAATGCTCATAAATGCGTTGTTTTAACTTACGCTCAGTCTTTCCTATATAGAAAGCATGGCAGGCTGAACAGCTTGCCACATAAACAACTGCCTTGGTATTGCAATTATATTTGCCCCTTACTTTATATTCAATGCTGTTAATTTTAGCCTATGCAGTACATCAGAGCTGTGGGCAAAAGCAACGGAGAAAGCAAGATCTCTGTTGCTTTTTACTGTTTTGCTGTGTTAAATGGGTTTAAGATAGTGAGACAGCTTTAAAATAAGCAATGCTCCATTGCTTATTTTAAAGTTGTCTTGCTATGTTAAACCCATTTAACATAGCAAGACAGTTTTGAAAAAACAACGGAGAAAGCAAGTTCTCCATTGCTTTTTACACACTGTCTTGCTATGTTAAATGGTTTTAACATAGCAAGACAGCTTTAAAATAAGCAACGGAGCATTGCTTATTTTAAAGCTGTCTCGCTATCTTAAACCCATTTAATATAGTGAGACAGGTTTAAAAAAAAAAGCAATGGAGAAAGCAAGATCTCCATTGCTTTTTACACACTGTCTTGCTATGTTAAAGGAGTTTAACATAGCGAGACAAAAAGCAACAGAGTTCTCCGTTGCTTTTTTTAAACTTGTCTTGCTATGTTAAACTCCTTTAACATAGAGAGACAGTGTTTTAAAAAAGACTTATACTAATGGAAAAAGTCCAGGCGACCAGACCTTTTTCCATTAGTATAAGTCGATTTACAACGTGCACCCTGACCAATCAGCGTGCACGTTTTAGAATATTAATGGGGGGTCATGGTATAATATTAGGGTTGAAATACTTTAATGAATATATTAACAGTTGATAAATAACTTTTAGGAATTTGAAAATGTTCACATATATAGGAAAATGAGCCAGAATTTAACAAAATTAGTCACAAATTGTACAAGTTTTAATAAAGCAAAAGAGCTGAGGTCAGTCATGATATTCTTTAACAAACTTTCGGTTTCTTATGTATAAGCTACAATGGATCATACTACATTTTCTTCAGGAATGGCAAAAATAATTCACATTGTATACAGAAGAATTTAAATAATGTGTCAAATTCCACCCCTTGCCAAAGACAGCAACATACGTGTGCATGCTCACGTGCGCGCGCGTGTGTGTGTGTGTGTGTGTGTGTGTGTGTGTGTGTGTGTGTGTGTGTGTGTGTGTGTGTGTGTGTGTGTGTATGCATGTTTGTCTGCATATGAATCTATGTGTGAGTGCATGTGTGCATGTCTGTGTGAGTGCAACAATGTATTTGTGAGGATCGTTACAGTGATCATTCCTAATTTCATATTCAAAGCTAATTTTCAGTTAATTCATAGCATTCACTGACTTCCTCTCCTAAATTCCAAACAAAAATTATTTACCCATGTACGTACTTCTGATAATCAAAGCATTAAAAAAAAACATGCACAACTGTGAAGCAACAGTTGCAGCAGTATGTGTGATAACAAAATGAAAGTAATGCATTCACTAGTTTAAAAAAATATCTCAAGTAGTAATCAGCAGCAAAAGAAATGTATAATATCCCAGAAGAACCCATACTATCTGTGAGTTTCGTAATGCCATTCAGTACAGTATGGAGGAGGCCACACAGTCTCATCACTGGTATTAACATTGCTGTCATCTGAACTTCCTGCTGAAAATCAAATAAGGATCATTTATGTAAGTATTTATAGCTCTAACAGCAGTAGTTAAACCAACAGCTTGGGCATCACTGTTATCACTAGAAAATATACCTCAGTCCTCAGAATCACTTTCAAGCATTAAGTTTGATGGCCTTAGTGGAATCCCTTACATGCCATCAAAGGTCAGACTGCAATCTGTAGATACTGCAATTACATGGAGTTGGAGTATGGCAGAGTCAAAAATAATAAAAAGGGGGGAAATTATCGCAAACCATGAAATGATTATGAGTAAACTACAAAAGGAGGCATTACAACAATAAAATAAACATGAAGGTAAGAAAAGCAACAAATCACTTTAAGAACACTAAGAACATTCTATTCTGCAGATTAGTTCCATTTTAAAGCATCATATTTCTCTCAAAATCATTTTACCTTATATTGACTCCTTTCCACATAGCTTCTTCTTTAAAAGCAAACAGTAGTTTACATACAGAGAAAATTACATAAAAGTCAGTCTAGGAGCATATTTTAGGATTTCATAAATTGATCTTATCTGTTTTGCACTTATACGAAAAAAACAAGAAGTTTATAATGTTCTATTTTGCAGTGTTGATTCTTTAGCTGAAATCTGAGAATGTAAGATCATAATCAAAGTGTAAATAATGTACAGCAAAATTTAGGAATCATTTAACATACACATGGGGCTACATATGTATGAACACTTCATTTTACAGGTTTTTCTCCACACTTATTAATCAGACTAAACCACTACTGTAGCTATATCCAATATTAACTCCCTTGCCACTTTAGTCTAATTTTCACCTTAACACAATTTTTAACTTAACTAAGTTAATAATATGACTACATCTGGGATCCTTTCTGAATTCTCCTTAACCCCTTTTTGTCTTAGTTAACCAATTATCCTTGAAAATATGCATTGGAATGTTTTCGAGGTAATATCAAATGAAAATGGTTATTGTCTACAATCTGACATATATACTGTATAACCTGATACAGTATTTCATTTTACATCAGGTAGGTAAACAATGTAGCTTTTCAGTGTATGCACATGTCCTTTTAATTTTTGTTTGTAACCAGTGTTATGTAAAATGTAACTTGGAGCTTTTCTTCCTGGACAACAGCTGAGAAGGGGCATTCTATCCTGATTAACAAATGACAATCAAAAAAAAAAAAAAAAACATTTGTTTTCTCCCCTCCCAGATAAACACAAATATTCCTGCTTCTATTGTCAGTCAGTGTTAAACATTATTATTATTATTTCAAACTTATGTGCATATAAAATCAGCAATTCCCATAATAAATTGTATATACTTCAGAACAATTAATGAGTATATGAATGATTAAAAGATTAATATCCAGATGCATGCAAAATCCAGCACATTAATCTACTTAACTGCAAACTCCTTCGTGCCACATCAGGGTGTTATACTGCTAATAAGTCAAATGCATGAAGGTACTCATACCTTCTGTAGTCCCTATCTTTCCTCATCTGCCAGTTGTCCATAGGTTTAACAATATGGCTATCTGCCAATTGCATCTAGGGCTACAGAAGCTAAGCAGCTTGATTGAATAGCATACCTACCAGTGGAGCAATGCCTTCATCATTCCTTATAATCAGAACTTGCCACAGGAGAGTTGTCGTACTCCTACTGGTGGAGACTGTAATCCCATTGCCACACCCCACCCCCACCTTCATCTCTATGCATCTCTTCATCTGTGAAACTACTCTGCCTCTCATTAATGCTGTTTCTATTTGCATATTAAACCAACAATGTTCATCTATCGCCAAGTAAAAGCTTGTTTAGTATTGCTGGGGTTTTGGGGTGGCAGCTCAGCTGTAGGGTGTGGCACATTGAGAGACATTTCCCTTCAGAGGAACTTCATTGAAGCATTTGAGTGGGCAACATGATGGTGATGGTTTCCCATTCAATTTACACAAAAGTCATTTCTTCAGAAGCAGTTAATGTAGGAAGTAGACTTTTTTTTTTTGTGAGGGGGGTGCTTATTTATTGGATGTGGTAACAGTGGGATGATTGGCAGGTATGAATATTTAAAAATTTGGAAGGGGAGTTAACAGGTGGCATTCTTTTGCAGGCTGGAAGTGGAATGGGTGCATAGTCTTGTCTCTTGAGACCTTTTGACAAGCGATTCCATGCTTGTTTTATTGCAGATTTTATTTTTTGCTGTTTAAGATTTTTACCTGCATACACTGTGTATGATAAGTGTTGCACTCTCTGAAAATAAGTGACACATGTTTTTTTTTTCTTTTGTTTCCATGTGTGAAGTTATTAGAGTGCTGGTTTGTAGCAATGTTTTGTAACAGGTTTGTACTTATTCTATTGCTTTCTGCTAGAGATAATCAAGAAAGGAGGCAGGTGCAATTAACCATAGGCAAGACTGCTCTGCAATTTGGTTCATAAACTCAAATGCCATGGAACAACTAGTCACCATCCCCACAAGAGATGGATCACAATGTTCACCCCTGAGCCAGTGGTAAACAAACACAGCATCCATGGGACCATCCAAGCCATAACTGGTGCCAGAGCCATGGCCTAAAGTTAAATGCCAAGAAATGCATAGTGGTGGCAATCACTGAGCACAGAAGAAGTCATCAGGGATCTGGGGACCCAGGTTGACAGTAGCCTTCAGGGATTCACATCTAGATCATGACAGAGGCACAGCAAAATAATAGGCATTGTTTTATTCAAACTATGAACCTATGAACACATCACATTTGGTGATCTCACAGATATTGTGAGTTGTTGTGGAGTTCATGGTAGTTGGCCGTAATTTTAGGGGTGCCTGTAGAAATGTTGAAAAATGTAGCTTGGAACAATTGGAATATCATAACTAGAAGTCTATTTATTTATTTATTTGCATTTGTTTTTTGAGGTAGAGCACTGATCTCCATGGACCTTTTTCAGACTCTGCCATGCAGAGGTGTCTGGTTAAGTGACCTGCTCAAAATTCACAGTTACACATTGAAAGATGAGGGAGTCAAAGATTGCACCAATGGACCACAAGCAACAGTTCATTAATCTGAAGGTGTATATACGATGTCTGTGGATGCACTGTTTCATAGTTTTCCTATATTCTAAGGTACATTTCCTTAAAATTAGTATACATATACATTTCAAGGGACAAGGTGAGACAACCAACACTGCAAGGATACATAATGTTTTAAAGATACACCACTTTTAGAAACTATAGATTTTTGTCTGAATTACACTTTAGTTGTAGGTTTAGTTCTTGCCATGATATAGGCTGAACACGTGATACTGATTGCATAATATCTAGGTGCATTTCTTGATATTTGGTGATATTCCATTCCTGATGTACTAATCTTTTCATACGTAATTGTGTTTGCTGGACATCAATATACCTATCAGTAAGATATGTCAAACACAAATTCTACTGAATATCAAAAAGTAGGAATTATTGATTTAGATGGAATTTTCTGCATTCGTTTGTACCAGATACTTATATACTCTGTTTATCCTAGAAATGAGGTGAGGACTGTGCATCACATTACAGCTGGTGATGTCAGGTGGGGGGGGACTAATGCTGTGCAATTTGGTCCACATGGAATCATTCTTTGTGCCACCCATGTATTGCATCCTTAAACACATGATGCATGAGTGTAGCAACCATTCAAACAGACAGCATAAACTGCTAAGAAAATCCCTATGGCTCTTGTGCCTGCCATTCTCCTATCCAGAATTTTCCAGAATCTCCAGATGTTGCCTCATATTTTTCTCTGTTCCTGATAGAAATTTGTGCTTTTCTGACAAATTACTGAGGTTTAAAGTCACTAAGTAATGGCAGGCATTTGAGTTTCACACTTATTTCATTCAGAAAATTCAAGTTAATGCAAAATCTGTCATTCCATGGATTTTCAATGTTTACGAGAGCAATATTTAAAATTTGTCCCTGATTTTTGGGCCTTCTTGTCCCCATTATTTTTGGATGTGCCCAAAAGTCATGTACTAAGAGACTGATAGGTATGTTCCTATGACACATCCCAAAGACTGCAGTGCTCAGAGGTGGTACTATCTATTCTCTGCATTAGTATAGATAATGAGATGGCGACACTTAACTCCATGTCTCACTAGCATGGCAAAGTACAGATGTGAAACAGGGATGGGGGCACAGAACCTCAACATCAGCAATGGGTGTGCTGCATTACAAAGGACCCTTACGCATGACTTAGGTCACAGGTGATAACTGAGAGGCTCTCCAGTATTAAGTGCACATCATTACTGTTCAGCCTGCACTGTTATTTAAGTTACTAATGTGCCTTTTTATGTTGCTCACACATTACTGCTACTTGGATATTGGCCTTACAAACATTCTACCTTTGTGGGTACCTGACAGCTACCAGTCACCTTTTCATGGACATATCACATATTAATTTGTGTATGTCCTTTTCCATATGCCTTGTTTGGTGAGGTTACACCTACATTGCTGCTGTTATGCTGGTACATGGGGCACTTTATGCACTCAGATATATAATTGATGAACCTTATAGTCATGTATGGGCATATTTCTGGTTATGCTGTTCATTCCCCTAAGGTCAGGCCTTTTTTAATTCTCGCCAGGACCACTGAATGGCTCATCTACCTATATCCATTTGACACATCTGTTCCATGAAAGAATCCCCAGGCTAGAATAGAGGACTGTTGTTAATTTATTCCTGCCCCATTAGCCTAATCAGGCCATTCATTCCCCAGTGGTGACAGCTTGGGGTAAGATGCAGGTCAGCCTACAGTACAGTTGCCAACTTTTAGGAGGGCCAAGTTGGGCCATGGGGATGTGGCCAATACGACAATGATCACACCCTCTACCATGACATCACCACAAGAATGGTCACGGAGATGCAGTTATGGGTACAACAGCTGGCTGAATGTTGGAGTAGCTAGCTGGCTGGCTGGCTGGCTAATGGAGTGGCTAGCTGGCTGCTGGAGTGGCTAGCTGGCTGGTTGCCTGGCTGCTGGAATGGCTAGCTGGCTGGCTGACTGGTGGCATGGCTAACTGGCTGGCTGGCCAGCTGCTGGAGTAGCTAGCTGGCTGGCTGGGTGCTAGAGTAGCTAGCAGGCTGGCTGGCTGCTGGAGTGGCTAGCCTAGTGGCTGGCTGGCTGTTGGAGTGGCTAGCTGGCTGCTGGAGTTGATAACAAGCTGTCTGGTTGGCTGGCTGCTGGAATGGCTAGCTGGCTGGCCGGCTGACTGCTGGAGTGGCTAGCTGACTGGCTTCTGGAGTGGCTAGCTGAATGGATGAATGGTTGGATGGAAGGATGAATGGCTGGCTGGATGACTGCCTGGATGGCTGGATGACTGGATGAATGGCTGGCTGGAATCTAGATGAATGGATGGCTGGATTGCTGGCTTGCTGTCTGACTGGCTGGATGTCTGGATGGATGAATGGCTGGCTGGATGGATGGATGGATGGATGGATGGATGGATGGATGGATGGATGGATGGATGGATGGATGGATGGAAGGCTGGCTTGGCTGGCTCAGCTGTTAGGAAGAAAAAAAAGGCAAATCTTAGTCTTTCTTTTTTTAGCAGTTGTAGAAGCACTAAAAACAAACTGGTCTACAGCCATGATCTTTGCAGGGCTGTTCCTGCTCCAATCCTCACCCACTTAATGAAGTGTAGACAATTGCTGCAGGATGTAAACACCCATGCCTAACAGGAAATAGCTCTGTCTGCAGGTCGGGGTTGGTGATGTAACTGAATTGCAGTGGAAAAGCCAGAAGTAATTTCGGCTTTCAATGGAGATTTAGTGCAATCGAAAAATGGGACATTTCAAGTCCCACTGCTTTGCACAAGGGGCAACAGGTTAAGGCAACTCAGCCTGTGAGTGCCCTGCTGATAACGGGATAAGTGGTAACCTTAGCCTAAAGGTGCAACAAGTGAAGCAGCTATGACCCTCCCAGCAGTTCTGTCATCTGCTGCCAACCTCAGGGAGTGTGCCTCTGCCTTCTCTCTGAGTCAAATGCTATGCAGATGGGCAGAGTGTGCTCTCAAGCTCATGATCAACAGGGGCAACACCCAGTACTTCTACTAAGTGTCCCCCAAGTGGTGAGCCAGAGCCTGCTTCTTCCCCCAGAATGGGCATGACAGCAATGGTCACTCAGCATCATCCTCCTCTGTCAGCATTTTCAGGAGCCAGAGCAAACAATCAGACTCAGGACACCTGCTTTGTAGTAAGGGATTCAAACTTCTGTGTCCTGTAGCTAGCTATGGTTGGGCTATTTTTGATTATTTCAACATCACTTGATAAAATGAAGGTTCAATTATCTATTGCTTGCAGTCTGTCTGGTTCATTTCAGAAGTGGTTTGGAAATCATGTATGTAGTGTTGATTTAATTACGATAGTTATAGCATTTATTTTTCTGAATTGCTTTCTGATATATATTTTATGGGTACCTTGTAACTTGATTAAATTTCACAACTACTGAATATTTTCTTCCATGATGCCAATCTTCTTCTTCTTCTTTCAGCTTTTTCCTGGTTAGGGGACGCCACAGCGGATCATCTGTCCGCTCATGATTGGCAGTGGAGTTTTACAGTGTCGAGTTGCCAGCCCAGCGCCCAACGCCCAACATTCCACAGAAGGCACACACATGCACGCACTCATGCCTAGGGTCAATTTAGAGTAGCCAATCCACCTACAACATGTCTTTGGGATGTGGGAGGTAACTGGAGCACCTGGAGGAAACCACATAGGGAGGACATGCAGACTCCACACAGAAGGCACCCCAGCTGAGGATCGAACAGGAGAACCTCTTGCTGTGAGGTGGCAATGCTAACCGCTGCACCACTGTGGCTGCCCTTCCATGATGCCAATACTAATTGCAATTATTGTTTTTATCTCCTTTTTTGTCTTCTATTATTGTTATTTTAATTATTTTTAATCAATTTTATGGATATGTGCTTTGCTAATGATTACAATATTGGCAGCATATATCTTTGTGGTCTTGTACAGGTCTGTTTAATTGTTTACCCACACATACATTGTGCAATGTTTGACAATGCTGCTGTGTGTGCGTGTGTGTGTGTGTGTGTGTGTGTGTGTGTGTGTGTGTGTGTGTGTGTGTGTGTGTGTGTGTGTGTGTGTTTCTCTTGTCCCATGAGTAACTGTCATGCCACAACAGTGAATGGAATGATCTTGTCAACAGATTAACAAGTTTTTATCTGTTTGAGCCAACAAAACTAGAGGGTCATACTTTGTCAGTATAAATCTCTGCATAAAAAGGGAATCTATTTCCATTTTGTAAAAATTGGAAAGCTGTCTAAAAAAATTGAACAGTTCTTTATTATTTTATGCCTCTTTCCGGCACCAAATCTTCTACTCAAATTGAGATTTTCCCCCATAGTGGCTGCTGTATTTCTCATAGAGTGCAAATGGGACAATATTTTAATTCACTGAGAAGTCCATAGCAAGAGTATAGTCAATGTGCAGAGGGAGCTTGTCCCCGCAACCCTCATATCCATACTCTTTAAGTTTACTAACTCCATAGTTGCACAAGTGTAAAGGAAGAAGAAACATGTTGCTAGGTTGTACACAGTAGCTGTACTAAATGTGATCTTGGGTTCTGTTCTGTAAAGTTTACAGATTTCAGTATATTACCTCAATATCAGTGCTAAACTTGCAGATAATGGTGTAATATGTCAATGTACCACAAGAAATTCAGAATAGCTCAGCACTCAATGGAGTATCGCAGTAGCAATGGCACACTAAACAAATCTGCAAGTGATCCGTATAAAATGAGAAATGGGTGTCAAAGCGCATTGCACATTAGCAAAGTTACAGAAAGTCTATCATAATTCAAGCATCCTGCTAGTTATACAGACATACACACACACACACACACACACACACACACACACACGTGTATATATATATATATATATATATATATATATATATATATATATATATATATATATATATAAAACAGAATCTGTCCAGTAAGGTTAAGGACTACAGGATATAACTGACTCCATTATGATACCCAAAAAATAGCCAACTAGCCCAATGTAAGCTGCTTGGCATTTGTAATACATATCATCGACAATCTTTGCAGTAAGCTCAGAGACAACTACAGATATCTCTGTAAGACATGCAGCAATAAAATATGCCTGCTTGCACTTACGATTCTGACATAATCCATAAAATTTGTAATAAAAAATTAGTACAGGTAAAGGGCAATCATGGTCACATCAGCACAGCTAACATTTGTTAGCAATGGGTTCAGGATTTGTGTTCATAGGTTCATATGTGTGTACAAGGCTATGGCCCTGGGCCCTTTACAAGCCTAGCCATAGGATTATCCTGGCATAGTGCCACTCGACCTTAGTTCTCAGTGCCTCTGTTGAGCAGAGCCACTGGAGTTATCCCCGGGGTGAATTTTCTGTTTCCCATCCACTCATCAAGATTTCTCTTGAAGTGGGTCAGCGAGGTGCTCTGCTTAACATGTATGGGAAATCTATTCCATAGCATGGGCAGTCTCTGGGTTATGAACCTGTCCCTCCAGCATGTTCTGTTAATTGTGGTAATGAGGTTGAGGTCTTTGGAGTGTGTGGTGTGGAGGGATTGGGATTTCTTTAGATGTAGCATTTCTAACAAGGGTGGGTCAGACATGGCTTTGTAAGTCAAGAAGAGATTGCCTCTAAGTAGGCGATATGAGACAGAGAATAGTTGGAGTTTTTTTAGTCTGTCCATATAAGGGAAGTGTTTAAGGCCTAGGATCCTCTTTGTGAGGTACTTTTGTGGCATCTCCAGTTGTTGCAGTTGTCTAGTGAGGTACATGCCAAATGGGGCATTGTACTCAATGATTGGCCTAATGAGGGAAGCATAGACAGGGAGACAATGACCACTTTCTTCTTGGATGCAAAACCCTTGGTAATGAGATGTGCTTCACAGAAGGACTTTCTGACCACAGTGGCAATGTAGTGATCATAAGAGAGGTTGCTGTCAACCTGTGTTCCCAGATCTCTTATAACACCTTCTGTGTTCAGTGGACTACCATCAATGTGGTAATTCACGGGAACCGGGTTTTTCCCCAAAGTGGATGACGACACATTTTTTGGCATTGAGCTTAAGGCCATGGTTTTGACACCAATCGGTCTCAGTGAGGCCATTCTGTAGGATGTCAGCATCACTTGCAGAGTTAATAATAGCTCCCAACTTGCAATCATCTGCAAACTTTGTCAGCCAGAATCCCTTTGTGGTGGCCTGGACTTCAGAGAAGTAGATACCAAACAGGAGAGGACCCAGGACCTAACCCTGTGGGACTCCACTCATGACTAGTCAGTAGTCTGACTTGGAGTCAGCTACTTTCACACTGTGGGTTCTATCAGTGAGCCAGTTTGCAACCCACCTAGTGATATAGGGGTTGATGCCTAGCTTAGTGAGTTTTTCTAATTCCTGAGTGAGGAATGATATCAAAAGCCTTGGCCAGATCAAGCTAGGCTGTATGAACCACCTTGCCTTCATCCACAGCTCTGATGACTGATTCAAAGAAGTCGACCAAGTTGAGCAGGCATGATCTACACTTCACAAAACCAAACTGTGTGAGATCCAGAGTTTGGAGATTCCCTATATCCTTGTTTATTAGGTCCATGATGATGCGTTCCATAGTTTTGCATATCAGGCTTGTCAGGCTAATGGGGCAATAGTTCCCAGGGTCTGTAGTCACTCCTCCTTTGTAGGGAACATAAGTAATGCACACAACCAAGGAAAGTGGGAGATAGAAAAGAAGATGTGGGGTATGGGTGAAGAAGAGGGACAAACAAGAGGGATGTCGGAACAGGAAAATCTGAAGGAAAGTCATAAGGGCATGGGCACTGATAATTTATATATATATATATATATATATATATATATATATATATATGGGTCTACTTTACTTGACTGAAATTTCATTTGACTGAATTTCATTTGACCGAGAGCATAATACCTAATTTTCAAAATGTTAAAATCTCATTTGACTAAATCTCATTATACTGAATTGTAAGCCATAGACATGATGTGGGTTTCCCTTCTCCTGTGACTTGCTTGTGATAAAAAGACAACTTATTGCAATGATTGTCAGAATACTGATAGTCATGTAGAAAGTGGTGTTGTAGCTTTTCTAAATGTGGGTATGTCTGTTTATATGTTTATGGGAAGTATCTCAAGTAATATGACAGATGTTTTGTGCATTCCCATCAGTAGTGGCAGCATGTAGCCTACTGTAAGGTAAGTAAAAGGTATATGCCCTTTTCCCCACTGCAGTGCGATCCTGGAGTTAGTATATATAGTTGGGGGGGAGCAAAGCCACTCCACCTAGTTTGGTTTTATATTGTCCGGTTTCTGTTGAGAGGGTATGTAAGTAGATTTTAAGTTCTGGAAAGAGTTAGTTATGGGTGTTGTAAGTGTGCATGTCTATGCTTTACAAGTTACTATTTTTAAATTTAGCATTGTAAGGTTTCAGCAAGTGAGTTTTCAGTATTTTAAAAATTAGGTATTTTGGTCTCAGTCAAATGAAAGTCAATCAAATGAAATTTCAGTCAAGTGAAGTAAACCTATATATATATATATATATATATATATATATATATATATATATGTATAAATATATATATTTATCTATATATATATATATATATATATATATATATATATATATATATATATGTATATATACACATATGGGTCCACTTTCTAATCTTGAGATGCTAAAATCTCGAATTTCAGTATTTAAAGACCAGAATCCCAGAAGTTCAAAGCCTTGCATTATTAGAATGTCGAAACCCACAAGACTGAAACTTCAGAATTTTGAAATTTCAGTCTGCGACATTTTTTCAGTTTTTTAAAACCCTCCATTGTTTAGAGATCCACATAGTGTTACAGTGCCCCTGATTTTCCCCTGCTACATGTTGTTTCAGTGAAAAGAACTACCCACATGACACGATCCGTCATACTGTATATATGTAGTCAGCTATGCCATTACATTTGCAGATCTCTAGCTATTGCTTTAAGGAACTCAGAAGTAGTATACAATGCTTTATTAGTTAAAGTAGTCTCAAACTAACTGTGTCTCCGCAGTACTCTTCTTCTCTTGGGTGATGGTGGACATGCGCTAGCCAGTTGACTCCTTAGTTCTTCCACGCTTTCTTGTTCTCTGGCTAAAGTCATCATCAGGACAGACAGAGTCATTGCCTTGGCACCTAACAAACATTTTAATATTTTGTGCCACGCCTCCACTGAGTTTTGAGTCTGGGGAAGAAACAAGGTGTTTAGATCATGGATATTCCAAATGGCAATCAGAAATAGGGAAGGAAACTACAAAATGATGTCATGCACACAGCAAATTTTATTTTCTTACCCAATACATACCAGTCAGCAAAGTATTTCACTAGCTCTTTACCCTCTATAGGAAAGGAGACTTTTAAGGTCTGAAAAGATGATAATACTTCGTATTCTGGCAGGAAAGCCAAAGCTATGAGACTCTTAACTGCCAACTGAAAGGACATGTTACTGTTATATAAGGAGGTTAACCCCATCTGCTGTACTTTCCTCCAAATATTCCTGCTGAAATGAAATAGGCAGTCCTTAGAAACCACTCCACTTATGTTACATTTTATGCTTTTAATTGCAGCTATTTCAAAGTCACAGAGCACATATTTTAAAGTTATCTTGAACCCCTGTTCTTCCAACAGATGAAAGACACAGTGCCACATAAAACTGTAGGCTTTTAGTGACTTTTTGCTCATCAAGCAGTAGAGGAGTGGCACTGCTTTGCTATACCCCCATATTTCACCAGACTTTGACTGCCTGCATATCAACCCTTTATAGAAAAAGGTACCATCCATGAGCAAAATCATGGCTCTACTTAGGTCATATAAGTTAGTGACTATGGTGTAAACAATGACAGTATTGCCACTGCTCTCATCTACTACCTTTTTTCCAAAAAAGTACCACTTTTTATGGAGTAATCTTGTACATTTAATGTTGATAACGTAATATCTGGATTGCATTTTAGTGCAGTGTCTTTTCTTATCACTCTTCCCACCTGTTGCAGTAAAGCTTTTCTAGTGGGTAAATCAGACAGGATATCCATAGAGACAGATGGAAGGTGATGCATCTTGCACTAGTAGACAGGGTGGATCTCGGGATACTGCAGCTCTGTGTTCCAATTCACTATATAAGTTATATTTCTGTATTTCTGAAGGGTCACCGGCATGATTGTGACACACAGACTTCAACAGTTGCTCACCTGTACCGGTAGGTACAGTTAAAGTGACAAGCCTACCTTTACATTTCATACACGATTTCCATTTACAACACCAGTATTTTTTCACATTTGCAGATCTTTCCAGATGGAAGACATAACCTTCTATAATTAATACTTTGTTCTGTTTTTGAGGTGTTGTTTTGTATACAGTACCTTGGCTTCCTGGTGGGAGATATGTCGCAGTAGCTATATTTGTTTTTGCACTTCGTATGTCCTTTTAAAGTGAAAGAGGGTATTTATATGCCATGTACAGTATTCTGAGAGTCAGGATTGTGGAGTTTTGAATTATTGAACCGCTGGGATTCTGGTCTCGAAATACTGAAATTCGAGATTTCAGTATTTTGAGATTAGAAAGTGTACCTATATATATATATATATATATATATATATATATATATATATATATATATATATTGGTGGGAATAGGCCCTATTTTTTTTTTGTAAAAATAGAATGAAAGGTAAACATATGGAAAGAGGAAGAGAATGACATCACAGCAGGTATACCCATAGTACAAATATCACAAAACATGACAGGCAAAGGTTGGAAAAAAAAAACAGTAAGGACAGGTAACTTACAGAAATGGCACACTGTACAACATGAGCAATTGAAAGTTGTCAGACAAAGTAGGGATGCATACCAGTCATGGTGAAATGCTGAAAAACATATCTACTACATGTTGCAAATTGAATGGCAGTCATACCTGGATATTTATGACCAATGGCAGATGTGTGTTGCAATGTAATAAATTAGGATCACAGTACAAATTGGAAAAAATAACCACCTATTCAAGTAGTCTCTCGGCAGTGCATGTGTAAGGCAAGCAACATCACAGATGAGCAAATACAGGTCTTATAATATTAGCTAACTGCAGCAAAGGACAGAACCAAACCTACAAATATGCATGAGAAAGGCAAACAATCAAGCACAGTGACAAACAGAAGTACGGCAGAAAAGCAACAAAATGTCTGTTACATGCACAAGTAGGTGTACAGAACCCAAACAAATGTATAATGGAATCTGTATATGTTACGGCAACAGACAGGTGTAGATGCATATATATGACTGTCAATGGCCTACATGAAGTGAACATGAAATTTATTTATTTATTTATTTTATTTTACATTTATTGACCGGGATTGTCTGACTGAGCTGAAGAGCTCTTTTTTAGCAGAGGCCCGGGGAGAAAAGCTCCAATATATTAAACAATTTTCATTATAAATTAGCATTAAACAGCAATATCAAATCAAGGTCAATAGATATACACACACCAATGACATATAAGAATATTTGCAAAAATATAACACTACAGCTTAATAAATATAGCAGGTTGTGTACATGGATGTCAACAAAGTATACTGGTTAACACACAAGTATAATGAGAACAAGGATGTATTGCAAGCATATTGCATGCACAGTCCAATCAATTATATGGCAATCGACATGTTGCCAAGCAGTAGCCAGTGACTTGTGTGCTGATGTCCCACATCATAAAATAGCCATACATTTGGCACATGTTCACAGTGTCAAACTAATTCATGGCAATGGTCAATAACTGCAAGAAAAGCAAACATATTTGCAAAATATAATAGGGAAATATGGAGGTGGAAGGGAGGTGGACACCCTCGGCCCACATTGAGGAAAAGAAGTACAAGGTAGGTTTACACACTGCAAATGCATGTGTACAGCACACAGGTTGCTGTAGAAGCCAAACCAAAACACATTTAACCAAATGGAAAACGTATGTCACATGGGCAGAATGATTTTTGATGTCTACAGAAATGGCCACGTATAAAACACACATACATGGAAATATGTAATCATGTCACATCAACATGCATAGGTAAGCAAGCTAAGAATTTCAAGCATGCACATATACTGTCATGTTGAATAAACAAATGCAGGTGTATATCACCCAGCCTGATTATTACTGAGCAGAGGACACTCCTGTGAGCATCATTACAGCACGAGTGATAACTCAGTGAATGAGCAAATGTCAAAGGTACAAATGTGTGACAGTATGGTTATGACTATGAGCACAAACATGTACAATGAGTTACTGTGTACAACTGTTTGTGAAAGGTGTGAATTTGTGTGAATAAGTAACGGATGTGAAAATTTAAGCTACAGCAAACAGGGAGTAATGTACTGTGAACGAATAAATTATCTGTCACACTGTGTTTAATTAATGCTACATTGTTGTTTGATGCAGTCAGAAAAGGAAAACTACACATAGACATGGTACACTTGCATATGATCCCACATGCCTTGGCACACAATACCACATCATGACAGTAGGACAATATGACAACTGTAATCCAAAACACATGGGGAATGACATTGTCCTTCTATTGCACATACATGATATGGCAATACACAATTCCAAGCCATACCACAGTGTTAGAGATGGGCTACAGACAACATATGTTGTCTGTCAGTTGCCCCAGTAAGACACATGTTTATTGGTTATGACTTACAGCACTCGCTGCAAGTTAACTGCCACAGTGCATGGACAGCAAAATGTGTGAGAAAAGTGTAAGGTGTTAATGTGTGTCATCCACACATTCGAACAGAAGTAAATGTCACATGACACATAATAACAAATAAGCAAGGCAGCTACATGGTATGCATGCACAAGAGTGCATATGCAGGTCAATTAATTATATGGTAGTCAGCATGTTGGCAGCATAACATAAGTGAACTACACGGACAATACTTATGGACCAGAGGGAACAGGCTGATGGGGCTTAGACGAATGTCCTCAGCAGCTATCTCCCTGATTGAATAACACATAGACCATGCCATATCATGAAAGATGGTCCCAATCATGTCCTTCATCTGTGTTCAGAACACATTGGTCACAACCTCCCAGATCTCCTCCTGATAATCATCTCTGTTCCTGTCCTGGCATGGTCATCTCCAGACTGCATGATGGCTTGGGTAGGGATGGGTCCAGCTTTCTCATCATTGTCATCATCACCATTATCATTGTAAGACTCTGGCAGTGGCATGGCATGTGCTCGTCGGCATCTGATAGGAAAACATCCATAGGTCCCATGCTAGACTGATTGCAAAACACAGCAGTTAAAAAAGCAAATGTCTATTACGCAGAGCATTTCCATGAAGATCATAGCAAAACTTAATGTGAAAATGATGAAAATTTGCAAAGGGACTGACCAACATCCATTATGGACAGAGGTACCTTATAAATACCTAGCATTTGATGTCCTATTCATAAACTGGAAATCAATATTCTTTTGTGAAAACTTGCATAGGTTTAGAGATAACCACCCAGGTCATTAGCATTGTAAAAATGCATGAATGTTCAAATGTCAAACTCAAACCAATAAACAAATAATGAAAATAAAAGTAAATGAAAATAATTATGAATGATTGTAATTTCAATTATTTCTGAAGTTTTCATTTGGCTATTGGCAATGATGTTTATTTCATAAAACTTACACTAGCTCAGACCTTGCTTAAATACCTTCTTCAGACACGCTTATAATTGACTCTTCAGACAAAACTTAACCTCTAATTCCCCCCATTATACACTTTTCATTATAAAGGACACTACAAACAAAAAAACCACCACAATACAAACAAAACTTTTAAAAAAGTACATTAAAAACAAATCAAACACAAATTTTATAAAACAATTAAGACACAACACATAATAACCATACTTATGATAATAAATATATAAACACATAACTCCATATAAGAATTTAAAAATTTAAAAAAATATAAATTTTTGATAAAAGCAAAATTAAAATCAGCAAAAAATATAAAAAACCAAATATAACTTGTAGAGAGTCAATATTACCCAAAAATTCTAAGTTTAAACAGGATAAAGTGTTGCCAACAAACATGTAAAAAAAAAAATAACAAAAAAAAAAAGTCAATGGTTGTAAAAAGAATGGAAAAGGAAATGACCTAAGTCACTAACCCTGATGATAAGATGACATTACCCTAAATAATATAACATATAAAATAATAAAATAAATAATAAAATAATAATAAAATAAAATTTCTTTTAGTATTTTTATATATTTTCTTTATATTTATATGTTATATACATACACAGTATACCAATATACAGTACACACCAATACATATTATATATATAATATATATATATATATATATATATATATATATATATATATATATATATATATATATTAACAAAAATACCCCCTAACAAAAGAACTAAAAAACACACACATCAAATATACAACATAATGTGTATACATAATAAAAAAATACAAAAAAATATAAATATTAATAATATGAAAAAAACAAACTAAATATAAATTATCTAATAAAGGGCCAATAATTTAGCCAATAAGGACAGGACAGGACGACACAGACACAGCTTCATCAATTCCTATGGTATATAATGTCTAATTTACCAAAATAGCTCTTCTTTTTTCAATTAATTAGCCCACTATTTAAATCAATTGCAACTTGTTTAAGAATAGAGAAGAAGTAGAAAGCATGGTCAGGTATTTCTATGCATGGCGTGCCAGTGTATAAAGTCCATCCATCTGTTATATTGCATAGATGCTTTCGTGTATATGCGTTTTATAGCCCGCTTTTTCTTTCCTATGTAGAAGCGTACATACATTTGTTGAGCACACATAAACACTGCTCTAGCCCCACAATTGAAACTACCCATGACTTTATATCTCAGTTTATCATTTATATAAAATAAAATCCCTAGTAATCAAATCATCGTGCTGCCTACCCACCATCTGTCCTTTTTTGCTCTTTTTTTTGATGGTCTTTAATCTCTACTCAAAAAAAATGAAATGTGGATCAAAAGCTATTTCATTGATATTCCCAGTCCTTGCAGAGGTGCCAACACACACAAATAGGGAATGGGTGTCATGGTCTATAAGTTCTCCAGAAATAAATCCTCAATGATGGTTCTAATCTTCCCTCAGCCAAATGTACAGTAAGTTCATTTATGTAATCATTATGATTCATAAAATGAGACTCATCTGTATTTATTGGATTCACTGAAATTATTGCTGCAGGACTTTTGAATGTTCAAATGTAAAGATTGTACTGTCTGTATGCAATGATTTATATGAACAGCCATCAAGTGCCATTGTTAAAATGAGGAGAAAATGATACGACAGTTTTGTGGACAATAGGTAACACATAGACAGCTGAGCTAGGCAGCATGATAATTGGCTGAACACACATCAATATAATGAATGCAACAATAAAACAATTGTATGTTCAACAACCATAGCTTGTGACATGTAAAAATGTAATATATGTTGCACTAACAGTATTGTGTATGTACAGCTGTGTGCCTTACCTATCTAAAATTAGTGTTAATTAGTAGTCTGCAAACTGCAAACATCCTGATGATACTTGCTGATTATGAACTGGTGCAAAAAATGTCTATCTGCACAAGTATCTGTAATCCTAAGCTATAGCTGTGTTTTAATAAAAGCACCCAAGGTGTTGTAGGCAGATGCAACAGTGAAGGATCCACGCAATGGGAGGATAAGTATATATACAGTAAAGTACAATTTCCCGTAAAAGCACACAGAGATCACAGACAGTCTGCATTTCTTTTCTCCCTCTTTCTCCAGATTACCCGTAAGACTCCCCACTGGCGTAGCTATAGAGTTGAGTCAAGCTAAGTCCTCCCAACACTCTCTCTGTCCAACCAGTGCTTCATGTCCCTGCCCAAGTAGCTGACACACACACACACACACACACACACACACACACACACACACACACACACACACACACACACACACACTTTGAGATTTGATTTATACACAAACACACACCTGGGAAAGGCTGGAAAATGTTCACTAGCTATGCCCTCTTCTGCCCAGACCATAAGGTAATTATGACTGCCACCAGAACTCCTTCCCAAAGGGCGACCAATCCTACTGTGTAATGTTACTATTATCCGAATGGCAAGTGTGACCAACACTTGCAAGGCTATTTAGAAGTGACCTGTACAGTGTCACCAAATACATATGAAAGTACCCTAAGAGCTTAAATATGTCTCACAAATATCTACCACAAAGATAAATTTAAATATATTTAATAATAAATAATAAAAGGACAAGACAATGCTCAATCAACACAATAACCATAGAGTTCATAATAACAGGAAATATTTTAAAACAACATTGCAGGACAGTCTCAAATAAATACAGAAAACATCTAATCTTTACTATATTCCCATCTATATCTAAGAGATACTATGCCCTAAATATCTTTCTTACAGACAACACACAGGCAGAAGTGTTGATGATGGATATTTCCAGGTCAAAGACAAAATACAAAATGCACAGTCTTTCTCTGAGAGAGTTCAATATTAAATATTACTGTTGGGTCAGCCTGGATGACATCACTCTGTCATCTGCCTTCAGTTCCCAGGCTAACAAAAAACAACATCTCTGTGTTAAAAATACAGAACTTGAAGTCGTAAAACAATTAAACACTTTTACATTTTAAGCCTAATACTTAATACTCCAGGACAATAGAAAAAAAACTTTTAGCTCTAGACATCCTGTCTTCTTGTTGCATTGCAACTAACTTTTATAGCACATCATTAAGCAGTTAATTTCTGCTTATTTTCTTAAAGTTTTGTAAAATAATCTTCTATGTTCTAGCAGGGTATGCTGTGGCTACATTCTTAAAGCTCAGTACATAACATACAGTTATGTATAAATCATATCAATATTCACAAATGACATAGAATTATTTACAAAATCCCAGATAGCTGGGCTGGCAGTGTCATAACCCCCCCACCCCCGAAAACTCAAGTTAGTTTTTCAAGTGACCCTTGAGATACTTTGCTTAAGAGGGTTGAGCCTATCTGGGAATAACCTACCCCATTCTTTGTCTTGAGAGCCCATCTGCATTGGCATTGATAACCCCACTGCAGTGCTGCACTGTCAAATCATATGCTTGCAACCCTAAGCTCCACCTTAGTAACTTGGCATTTTGCTGGCTGGCTCAATGTAGCCATGTTAAGGGATTGCAGTCTGTAACTATAGTGAATTTCCTTCCATACAGATTAGGCTGAAGTTTCTGCATTGCCCACACTATGGCTAGACATTCCTTTTCCACAGCTGCAGATCATTCCTCCTTCAACTGAAGCCTATGACTGAGATATACCACTAGGTGCTCTTCTCCCTCTGAGGAAACCTGGCTAAGTGTAGCACTCACCCCACAGTTTGAAGCATCCACCTCCACAATAAATTATTTGGTGTAATCTGGAATAGCTAACACAGATGGTCCTCCCAAAGCTCCTTTACATTTCTGGAAAGCCTGCTCACATGCTGGGGTCCACACTACCTTATCTGACTTGTTTTTCCTTTTCAGGTCTGTGAGGGGAGCAGCTATGGTACTGCAACTGGGGACAAACTTTCTGTAGTACCCTGCTGTCCCTAAGAATGCCCTCACCTGCTTTTTGGTAACAAGGGCAGGCCATGCCTGAATGGCTTCCACTTTGGGAAGTTTTGGCCTGATCTTACCACTCTCCACTCTATGTCCCAGGTAGGAGACCTCTGCCATACCCACCTGACATTTGCTGGACTTAATGGTCAACCCTGCCTTGTATAGTCTGCCCAGCACCTCCATGCTGAAGGTGATCTTGCCAGGAATGGCTGTAGATGGCAATATAATCTTGGTAAGTAAGGGCAAAATCTGCCCTGCTAGGATATGATCTACTAGCCTCTGGAAAGTTACTGGGACATTTTTCATCCCAAAGGGCATCTTCATGAACCCATACAAGCCAAAAGGAGTCACAAAGGCTGACCTCTCTCTAGGGCACCTGCCAGTAACCCTTGACAATATCAATAGTGGTAAGATACTTAGCCCCACCCAGCTGCTCTAGGGCTTCATCTTTCCCAGGAATGGTGTAAGCATCAGACTCAGGGATTGCTGGACTTCTGAATTACCCCTAGTTCCAACATTTCCTGTATCTCCTCCCTCAGAGTCTGTTTGACTCTCTCAGTACCCTATAAGGGGCCTGTTTAATAGGCCTTTGGGATCCTGTATCCATATGGTGCTGCACCAGATGGGTGCACCCTGGTTTCCCAGTGAACATGTCCCAAAACTCCTGTAACATTGCTAGGATTTCTCAAACCTGGGTAGGGGATAACTGCTGGGACATTGCTACCCCTTCCACTGAGGTGTCAGTCCGAGCCTCACTGAGGAGATCAGTCAACAGATCCCTCTCAGACTACTCCTGCCATCCACTGCAGATACTCAGCACAAGGGTCTCTATCATGGTAAGATTTCATCATGTTAACATGGTACAGTTTGTACCCCTGCCTCCTGTCTAGCAGTTCTAACATGTAGTTAACATCACTGACCTTCCTTTCCATCTTGTAGGGTCCATCCTTAGCTGCCTGCAGCTTGTTGTGTCTGACAGGAATGAGAACCATTACCTGCTGTCCTACAACATACTCTCTAGCTTGAGCATTCCTGTCACACCGGATATTTTTCTGCTGTTGGGCTTCTGTTAGGTTCTCCTGGGCCAAGACCATGAGTTCCCTGAGTTTTGTCCTGAGGTTTAAGACATATGTCACAGCAGAATCCTTGTGGGATTCACACTCACCCTCCTTCTCATCTCAAATCAAATCTAGAGGTCCCCTCATCCTATGCCCATGCAACAACTTAAAGGGTGAAACATCTGTGGATTACTGGGGCACCTCTTTGTAAGCAGACAACAGATTGGGCAAGTATTTGTCCCACTCCCTCTTAAACTGGTCTGCAAATTCCCATAACATTGTCTTGAGTGTACAGTTTAACCTTTCAACAAGGTAGGGAATGGTCATTAGGTGCTTCATCCCACAGTACCTCCACAGACAAGCCAGCAGGTTTGACATGAAATTGGCACCTCTGTCAGTCAGTATTTCTTCTGGAAAACCTACTGTGATGAAAAGTTCTAACAAACCATTTGCCACCTTTTCTTCCTCAGTGGAGGACAGAGACACTGCCTCATGGTATCTGCTATCATAATCTACTGCCACTGGGATATACTTTTTCCCTGTGGAACTTGGGGTACTCAGAGAGCTCACAATATCCATAGCTATCCACTGAAATGGCTCCTCAATCACAGGCAAAGGCATCAAAGGAGCTTTCACTTGTCTCCTGCCTTGCCTACCTTTTGGGACTGCACACAGGTCCTGCAGTACCCTGTTACATCTCTAGAAATCCCAGGACAATATAAGTTCAACATAATACACCTTTTTGTATGTCTTATGTCCATATGACCTGCAAAGGGAATATTATTGGCTATGGCTAGAAGTGCCAGATGGTAGGCTCTGACCATTACTAACTGCTGTATTCTCTCACCTTCTAGCCCTCCCTCAGGGGTCCACTCTCTATACAGTAAACCTTTGTCCCAGTATACAGATTCCCCTTTCCCTTGAGAATCAGGTGCCTCACTAGCTACCTCCATCAGGCCTTGTAATGTAGGGTCTGAGAGCTTAGCCCATCTCAACTCTCTCTTTGTAACCCTTCTCAGCTCCTCTTCCACAGGAAGTCTAGCATCCTCTGACAGTGGTGCCTCACAGTCAGCCTGGGTACTACTACTACTAGTACTCACTGCTGCCCTTGCAGTCACTCTGTCCAAGGGAACATCAGCACCCACAAGCAGCTGTGGCTCACCTTCAGTCTCACTGCTACAGGGTTCTCCGTCCCTGAAGTAACTACCTCACCAGTCCTGGCTGCAAGTGTGCAAGTCTGAGTCTTCCCCAGGCTACCAGACCAACATGCTTGTCTCCAAGCCTGACTGTGGGCAACTGCATGCACACAGGGTACTGCATTATCAAAATCATTCCCTATCAGGACATCTGCAGGAATATCCTCAAACACACCTACTTGTTTGCTTCCTTTTCCACCATCCCAGTCAAGGTGAACCATAGCCAAAGGTATTTGGAATGGGGTACCTCCTAAAGCTCTGACTGGAGTAGACTGCCCAAACAAGTAGTACTCCTTGATAACCATTGCAGGCTTCACAATGGTTAGGTAAGAGGCTGTGTCTCTCTTAGCCGTGGCCTCTTTCCCATACAGTAAGATAGGATAAATCCTCTTGTAGTAGTTTAGTACCCTTGTTGAGGCAATTTACTGCTGGGATTTTGTGATTCCCACTTACTGCTTCTTCCACACTCTGTTCCTCACCTTGCCTCCATGGATATCTATATGCTACATGGCACCACTGGTTGCATTTAAAACATTTAACCATTGGTCCTGGATGTGTACCTGGACTATTAGTTTCCCCTGGTACTGGTGGACTCTGTTGGGGCAGACTGGGCTGCCCACCATGCCTTTCCTTAGACCCATGAGCAGTACTAGGTATCCCTTTCCTGTGCAGTGGTGCCCTGCTTGCTAGGTATAGGCCTACCTTCTTCCCCAACTCATCTGCAGTAGTGTATTGTCTATCAGCTAACCAGTTTCTTATGTCTCAGGCAAATTGCTAAGTGCTTGTTGCCTCACCAAAAGGTCTTCCAGCCCTTCAAAAGTGGTGACCAGACATCCACTCACCTATCTACGAAAATAAGTGGTTAGTTCAGCAACATATTCGCACACACACACTTTCATCTGCCTTGCATCTATGCTCATGAAACTTTTTCGTATAAGCTTCAGGTGTTAACTTAAAACATTCTAAAAGACAGTTTTTACAACATTATAATTTAAACAATCAGTATCAGGCAGTTTAGAATTTACAGTTACAGCTTTACAATGGGGAAGGAGGGCCAGAAACTGTATCCAGAGCCCTTGGTCAACATTATACGGTTTATATACCCTCTCAAACATATGAAAGAAACTATCAAAATTATCCTCCTTTGTAAATTGTGGAAGAAATTTACTGACCTTTGTTGTTTCTGGGGTTCGGTTACCCTTGCCCATTACCTCCATGTTTCTGGTGAAGAGTCAGCATTTCCTTTTCATGTTGCCTCTGCCTCAACTTCACCACAGCTTTCAGGCATCGCAGTTTCTCATTTTCCTCAGCCTTCAGATGTTGCAGTTTCACATTTTCCTCTGTCTCTATACATCTCTATCTCTCTGCTGCCTCTATTTCCAAATGCTTGACCTCCAGCTCAAGTGTCTTTAATTATAGATGGATTTGTAAGATTTCTGTGGAAAGGTTGAGCTGCCCATTTTCTGAGAGTTGTACATCTCCATGACCAGTCTGATTGTCCTCCTGGTTGCTATTTTGTGATGCAGCTTTGACTAAAGCTGCAATTATGTCTGCTTTAGTCAGGCTGACATGCACCAGTCCTTTAGCCAGGCACATTTCAACCAACTGGCTCCTTGTCAGCTTGCCATACTTCTCTGCTGACATACTTGTCTGCTCTTTCTGACTAACTAAGCTAATAAAATAATAAAACAATTGTGATATGAACTCTGAATGTTCACTGCATGGCTGATTGAGAGTACAAACACCTTCAGTGACCACTGTACACAGGTTACAGGAATTGAATATCCACACCACTACAAGCCATTTAATATGTGATGTGGCTAACTAACCACTGTCAACCAATTATGTGATGTGGGTATTCCACCTCTGTACACCAATTACTATGTGACACCCCAGCACTGGCCCAGTAATCAAGGAGCCTCAATCCTCACCACTGGCAACAGTGAGGGATGCATACAATGGAAGGATGACAAGTACACACACAGTAAAGTACAATTTCACTTAAAAGCACACAGAGATCACAGTCAGTCTGGGGCTGGTTTCCCCTCTTTCTCCAGATCCCCAATAAGATCCCCACTGGCATAGCTATGGAGTTGACTCCTTAGCCAAGGTTCCAAGCTAAGTCTTCCCAACACTCTCTCTCTATCCAACCACTGCTTCATGTCCCTACCCAAGTAGCTGACACGCAGACACACTTTGAGAATTGATATATACACAAGCACACACAGGGAAAGGCTGGCACAGGTTTACTAGCTATACCCCCTTCTGCCCCAACCATAAGGTAGTTATCACTGCCACCAGAACCATTTATCAGCTACTTTAAGGCCTTTCCCAAAGGGTGACCAATCCTACTGTGTAATATTACTATTATCCGAATGGTAAGTGTGACCAAGACTTGCAAGGCTATTTAGGAGTGGCCTGTACAGTGTCACCAAACACATATGCAAGTACACTAAGAGCTTAAATATGTCTTACAAACCTCAGCCCAGAAAGATAGATTTAAATAAATTTATTAATAAATAATAAAAGAACAAGACAATACTCAATCAACACAGTAACCACAGAGTTCAGAATCACAGGAAATATTTTAAAACAGTCTCAAATAAATACAGAAATCATCTAAACTAATCTTTTCTATATTCCCATATGTATTGAAGAGATACTATTCCCTAAATAACTTACTTATAGACCACATGCTGGCAGAAGTGTTGATGATGGATGTTTCCAGGTCAAAGGTAAAATACAAAATGTACAGTCTTTCTCAGAGAGAGTTCAATATTAAATATTACTGCTGGGCCAGCGTGGATGACATCACTCTTTGTCACCTGCCTTCAGTTCCCAGGCTAACACAAACTAACATCTCTGTGTTAAAAATACATATAATGTTTGCCCAGAAATTGAAGTCATAAAACAATTAAACACTTATACATTTTAAACCTAGTAATTACTTCTCTCCAGGACAATAGAAAAAAACTTCTAGCCATAGACATCCTGTCTTCTTGCTGCATTGAAACTAACTTTTATAGCATACCATAAAGCACTAAATTTCAACTTATTTTCCTGAAGTTTTGTAAGTTAATCTTCTATGTTCCAGCAGGGCATGCTGTGGTTACATTCTTGAAGCTCAGTACATAACATACAGTTCTGTATAAAATTCCAGATAGCTGGGCTGGCAGTGTCACATATATTATAAACATTATTAAATAAGTATGGGAATCTAACCCACACTTATAAGGGCAGCAGTTATGATGTCCACTTAATTATCCCTATAAGCTAATTGTGACAACAACTACTTAATGGTTATAAAAATATCTACCTGATATATATATATATATATATATATATATATATATATATATATATATATATATATATATATATATATACGGGACAGAGATATATCTCTACATTCCATAGGAATGCTGAGATATACATAAGATAGTGAGACCTACTGTAGGGATGCACGGGCTGCCTCCACACCTTGGCATCCCTCCATCAAAGCTCTTCTGCATCCCACCAGTGCAGGTCATCATAGCGGTGGTGAACCTGCACTCTAGTGTGGTAGAACCCTGTCCATCTTCAGTGCTCCCTTGGGATCCAGTTCCATATATCTATCATGGAAAAGTTCCTTTGCCTTGCTCTCATTCAATGTTCCACTCTGGCATACATAGTCAACATCTGGGTAGTCTCCTCTTTGGTCCAGTTGGGTGCATGGACATGTCACAGCCTCCTTGAAGTAGATATCATGCTCCTCCAATGAGAAAAGCCTGAAAAAATGTAAAATCAGAGAAATGCTCACTGAGGACCCACTCAGTTCAATTAGCAATAGTCTGATTTGTAAATGTATCAAAATCAATATTTGAAAGTGGTTCTGATGTCAAGTTGTCAGATCATTGGCAGATAATCGACACATGTCACACATGGTACTGTTTATCAATACCTATTGGGTGTTTTCAAAGTACACCTGGATGTTACGGTGCATGAAGCCAGTTTACACAGATGTGTGCAAATGGGATTCCAAAACCTTGAATTTTAATGAAACTCATTAATTATGAATGCCCCAAATGGTACTTAAAGGTGCATGCACATTAGGTGTATTTTGTTTCTCTGATTCAGAGTGAGAGGTACAGTGGCAATTGGTAGCATTTCTGTTTTGTGATTATCGCATCAATTCAAATCAATCATTTCCAAAGGTACCTGATGTATGTACTGTGTTTTTTCTTTCTTTGATTCATTGGATGGACCGTTTGGTTGGGTCAAGTGTGGTCGACTGCAGCTGTGGTGTTCATGGTGTTCATGGTATCAGTGGTGTCTGTAATATCCTTGTTGCTTTGCTTTTTGGAATCATTGGAATTGGTGAATTCTTCATGTAGCTTGGGCCTACAGTGTCGAGTTGAGCAAGGTGCAGAAGGCAGAAGGTGGAGGTCAGACTCTTGGCTGCCAAGTTTGGTTAAAACGAATTGGAGTTGGATTTCTTGGGTTGGAGGAAGCTTGATTTAATTTGGAAGCTGCCAATGAGGTCAGAGGTGGAGTTGATGGTGGATGGAGCGGACTGATGGAGGATTGTTGGACTGCCTGTGGCTGTTCGGGCCTACAGGTAGCAGCTGTTATGTCAAATGTAGTTGGAAGAAGTTTGTTTTTTGACTGCTGGCTTTTGTTTTTGTAATCAGACTTGGTCTGTGGTGTTGGAGTGGACCAGACTGGTGTCTTAGGTAGTTCTGATGTTGAATGGTGTGAAGAAAGTGGATTGCTGTAGTCCAAGGGATCGCACACAGTTGATGGTGGCTTACGTACCTGACGTTTGACTTGGTCACTGTTATTGTCATTGCTGTTGTATCTGTATGTGTTTTTTATTTCTGTGTTGCTATGCTTCTTTTGCACATGAGCCTGGAGAAATGCAATTTAATTCAGATGTGCATTCATGTATGTCTGAATGACAATAAAGTTACTTTTGACTTTTGACTTTGAAATTTGTACATACAGCTGTTGCTATTATTAATAATTGATTTTGGTCCCATATGTAGTAGTGCAGACAGATTTACACTGCAAATGTGAACAGCATATAATGGCAGATTTACAGATCATCTGCAATATTTACCTTGCACTCTGTGGTATAACTATGGAAATATATGGATTCTGACACTATCTGTAAGTACTATGTTATGTTGATGTTACAGATATTTTTTAATTCAAGATTCCTAACAAAACTGTTAAAAATGTGCTGTTGCTGTTACAGATATGTCTTCAATAATGCTTTTTAACAAAGGTGTTCTCACTAATGGCTAAATATACAAAGGATCCGTGCTGTAGGTGGCCTGGCTATGGATTCTGAGGTTTGCTGATACTTCCCATTTGATGTTCAATTTTTAGTTTTTGTAGTATTTCAATATGAAATGCATGCAGACTCCTGTGACATGATGTTGTTGTCTTTGGACCTCCATTCAACATGTATGCTGTCTGAGGGGTTCTAATCCCACTCATGAACTTTAAAGATATAACAACTTATGTTGATTTTACAAATGTTATGTATGAAGGAAGGCTTGTTGTTACTTTTTATATGTCACATTAGTATTTGTCACAGACAGTGTTATACAGACCTTTACACTGCATGGGAATGTAAACTGTTTATGATGATATATGCTGTCTATATTAATGTTATCATGTGCATTGCACTGTCTTTCAGATGGCCAACTATCCTAGGGGTGACAACACACAAGAAAATGAAATCATAACTGATGCTCTCAGGCAACAAGGGGGGAGACTCTTTGGGCATTATGGAGACATGAAATCTAGAGCAGCCTCACCAAGATGATAAATGCAGTTGGAGGTCACATACAATCCCATTACGCCTGTAAATGATGCTGATCAGACATGATCCTTTATGTAGCCAACAGATTAAGATGTTACAAAAGAATGTGAAAAGCCACCCATGGTGGACCACCATGCCTCCCCCAATGATATCACAATAATTCTGACCTCATTGCATAGAGCAAGAGGGGAATGATGCATACCCAGGGGTGTAATTGAAGCTAGAGCTTCAGGACATGTATTGTCTTTCTTTCCATGTAATGGCTAGGTAGAGAGACAATAACTGCATATTGCTGCAGTATGCATATTTATCTATTGTTATTTTTAATTTACAGCAGCAGATTTGAGCTGTGCACATCATATCTCAACCTGGAAACATCAAAAATCTGGACAAGGTCCATGAAAAATAGGTACAGATCTATATGCTGATTAACATATAATTTGCATACATAATTGTGTAACCCCACCCACTCCACCGGAATTGTGGGATACCAACTTTCAAACGCAAACTGAAGAACAGACAACAAAAATATGGCACCAGAGTCCCCCTGCAGCCATTCCAATGTCCCATTACCTGACTGTTTCACCCCATTTACCATAAACACTAATGTGTGCATACTGTTTTACTTCTACAATGATTATTTGTATTTTATTTTTACATTTTACAGCACAACAATGCACAAATACTAATAGATATCTGGTAAACAAAGCAATACTATCTCACAATGAAAATAGACTTGGCATTAAAACTTCTCTGCCCTTGAAACCCACATTCATTGAAACACCATTGAAACCCACACCACATCCAAAGAAAATGCATCTAGCCAGTGGTGGATAAAGATTACCTTTGGGCTGTTTTCAAATCATTGGCCCCTTACACACAAAACAAGAAACATACATGCATTCTTTTCTTTGATACATCTTCCTGACTTTAGTAAATGACATTCCTTGTATAATACAGCACACTTGTTAGACAAAGCGCATTTTAAATTTATTGTTTGAACATTTTTCCAATAGGCTGTACTGTAGGCAATGAAACAAAATGCATCAACCAATAATGACAAAACTGCCCAATTCAGAACATTTCCATCATAAAAGTCTACGTCCACACTCACACTATAAATAGAATGACAGTAGTGTATTTTCAATTTCATTTTTTTGGGGGGGGACAAAAGGACAAAAACTAGGGACACATTTTAAACATTGCTTGTATAATTTTGTAAAGTTTCTAGAATAAAATGTTGTGTTACCATCATGCATTTCACTGGAAAGTTTTGAACCCAGGACTCTATGCACTACAGTCAGAGCAACATACCACTATGCCAAATCAGCAGATTCCTGAAACATAGGAAGACTGAAACTTAATATCTATCATTTAGTGAATTCATTTCTCACTTCTCATCTCACCATAACTCTCAACCTCTTAGCACAAAAAAACTGGATGAACAAAGCCAATAACGGGGGGGATACAAATTCAATTCTCACCATAGCTCTCAACGCTTAGCACAAAAAACCTGGACAAAGCTCAAAAGTGGTGGTGGCTAGGGACTTTAGGCTCTTTTTACCACACAGACACACACACACACACACACACACACACACACACACACACACACACACACACACACACACACACACACACACACACACACCCTGCAGACACAAAACATATATCTATAAAAGCTAAAAGTTTTCAGGAACAACTTCACATTGTAAGTATTACATCTTTTTGGCTGTATATGCTGCATATGTGTCTTTATTCACCTCTTTTGTGATTTATTTTATTAACATATCATATCAGCACTGCATGGAACCAAACCACATAGGAAACAAGCATTAACTTATTTTTGTTAAAGTTTCAAGTGAGACGTGTTTGCTACCAATAAAACAACTTGAGTCCTATAGCAGAACAGCTAATGCACCCACTATATGTGTTAATTCTTTGGTTTTCATTTACATCTCTATGCTTCTTCTTATACCTGCCTAGGCAATTAAGGCATTTTCAAGCTATACCTCTTAGGTTCTGAGCAGATATACTTGAAATAAAGATTTAAGAAGCAAGAAGCACCCTTCTCTGTATGTTAGTTTCCTTCCTTACTTGCATGGAGTCTTCAGTCTGCCTTCTATACTTGCATGGAGTCTTCAGTCCGTAGGTCCAATCTATAGTGACACACACACCCTTCTCAGAGTTAGTCCAATTCCCGACATAAATAATAATCCATAGTAGTGGTGTAACCCATTCTCTAACAGCAACTGTTTGTTGATGTTAGTCCGATTCCCCCACATAAAGAATACTCCATAGTAGTGCTGTAACAGCAACCGTTTGTCGCTGTTCCCACTCGCATTTTTGTAGCAAGGCCAGCCGGAAATGTGTGAGCTCCTTGAGCTCAATTTCGGCAGGCTGGTAGCCGTGATGGAGCTGATGTCATCATGCATGTGATGATGTCAGCTCTAGCAGTGCAAAAATTTAAAAAACAAAAGAAAAAAATCAGAAATGAAGGGGTGCCACGATTTGTGGCACCCCTTCATTTGAACCCCAAAACTCTGTAAAAACCAAGTAATTTGGCATGGTTGGGAGGTATGGTATACATGCATCCTCACAGGGTGATGATAATGAATGTAAGTCTAATGACATGTATTCATACAACTGAATTACAGTAGATCAGTCCAAACAACATGTGTAATGCTGTTTCCATACTGTTTCTGTGACCACTGCCTTGTTGTTACCTTGTTGCTATTGTCTCTGCCTCATTGCATGGCACTGCTGTTATGACATTTATGTCAATATTTTTCAACACAGGCCCATCTGGTGTACAGGTGCAATGTCCATCTTTAGTTTCCCACTGCAGGATCCACAGTACAACCCACAATCTCTCCACAGCAGAAGTCTGCCTGTGTACTGCTATTAATTATGTTTCATACCTGTCATTGCTGTTAATACTGTTGTTGTCCTCCATTAACACGGTGTCCCTCTTAACATTATTAGGCCAGTCTGCATCAACCTCATCAAGTGCACATACAAGAGGTATGTGTATGTCAGACCTCTGTATGTTTTAACTGTGTTCACCATGTTAATGGTGGCAATGATGTGATCACTAATGCTTTTCTTGCCCTACAATGTTGAAATGTGTCCTTTAGCAGCACCATCTTCCCATAAGTAGTTGTCAGGTGTGTGTTTTGTTTATATTCCTCATATATGTCATGTGTAACCTATACTCCATGTAAGTAACCTAATTTTATACTCCACTTAAGTAGATTCTGTGAAACATACATCCATACAGTAGACCTCATGTAAAGTTATTATTTGTAACATTGCAGTGAAATATTTATATCATACTTCTCTGATGCTGTCCATCATGTATCTTGTAGCACAACAACTATCTGTGCCATCCATCAGCCCATCCAGCGATCATGATGTGGTTTCAGATGTGTCTCAGCATGGTAGTATGGCTCCTGGCACACAGGACCTTGACATATTGGAAGAGTCTGCTCAAGAGGAACCTAGACGAGTGAATGGTGCACAGTAAATTCTTACCAGGGTTAGTGCCCACAACCCTCTGAACATGGGCAGTCATCATGAAATGCAATCTTGAGTTTTGACTAGCATTTCTATGGTATTACACATGGGCAGTCATCACGAAATGCAATCTTGGGTTTTGACTAGCATTTCTATGGTATTACATTGGAATGAAACAGCTAGGCTTAAAATGACCTCTGGCTCAATAATCTAGTAATCTCCTATAATCCTACGATCCTATAAGATGTTAATAGTGATGTTGCTGCAGCTGTACTCTCAGATGTGGAGGGAAACTTGTCTGGCCATTCAGAAGATGATGGGGCACTGGATGTTGAACAGAGTGAGGCCATTGAATGACAGATCCCAGCTGAAACTGCTGCTACTGGTGATTCCCCTCAACAATCTGAAACAGTGCATCGTGGTAAACATAGTTATGTAGATTTTGTGTGCAGCCAGGTGTTAGAGGGTATCCACCTCCTGCTGCAGGCAAATGAATGTTCAAAGCAATGGCATTGGACAGACATCCATGCACTTGCATGTATCACAGATCATGTGGCACAGCAACTACATGAAATGCACGAAAGAGAAGTGCACAGATATAGTGAGATAATGGTGGCACTGACCACTCAAAGTGAGAGTCTGCTAGCTGTGAGACATTCAGTAGAAACCCTGGCCTCTATGGTTCAGCAGCAGTGCTGTAGTATAGCAGGGTTCTGCATGCCCTGACTGTGCTAAGCAGATTGCAACATGGGAGAGGCAAGTCACTTATCTGCAGAACCACCATTGGCCATCAAGCATCAGCGTCTATGGTTCAACCTGCACATAGTACAACTGCTGGCCTATCTACTGTAGTCCTGCCAGTCGCAACAAGGCCTTCAACTTGCAGTCATGCTTTTTGCACCTTAGCATGGTGTTGTCACAGAAACTAGAACAACATGTTTCTGTACATGGTTGTGGCAGAATGGACTATGGTGTGAGACATCAGCGAGATCACACTAGGCTTTACTAGAGTGAGTCCAACAGTGTCATAAACATAGCTGACTCATAATTACTAAATTACACTTTACTGTGATATATTTCTCTGCAGCTATTACACGTTCTGCATTATGTCCTGTGCTGTTGCTCTTTTTTTATGTTGTTATATTGTAGAGACAGGAATGTGTAGCACTAATGTGTGTCTCTTATTGTTTTCCATACAGTTATACAACAATCTGAGTGTGTATGCATACCTGTGTCAGTTGTGCCCTGAGCTGTTCATTCCTGCCCAGTTGTGACACATTTACATAAGTTAATGTTAGAATATGTTATGAGTATGGTGTTATGTCTGATGCTCACTTGTACATCTAGTGGGTACCTGCCATTAGATACAATCTGTGCTGCTGTGGTGGGGCAACACCTAAACATCAATATTTAATCCATGTACTTGTGTATGCGTGGCTTGTCATGACTCAAAGCTGTGAGTCAGATGCTGCCATGTTGCCAGGACCTGCACTTGTTGTCACACCCTATGTAGCCTACTCCTGTGTCTTCTGTCCCCCTAGTCCTCCTGCTCCTCATTCTCTGATAGCTGTGTGATGTCCTCTTCAGACATCTGGGCTTCTTGAGGCAGTTCACCCACACCTGCAGCTGGAAGACCACCATGTGCTCTAGTTAGCATGATGTGTAGCATGGAGTACATTGTTATCATCGGTGCTGCCTTCTCAGGTGAGTATTGCAGTGCACCCCTGCATGTGTTCATACATCTAAACCTAGCTTTCAGTACACCAAACATGCACTCTGTGGTGTTTCTGGTAGTTGTGTCTGCTCTACTGTAGGCCTCTTGTGCAGGGTTGGATGGTTTTCTATATGGGATCATTATTCACGGCTCAAGCAGATAACCATAGTCACCTGTTGTGTGGAATGTAAACATATTTGGCCAGAATGTATGAGCAGTATCCTTGGCTTACATCCAAGTAGTTCTCCTGTACTTACCTAGTGGTAGTCCCTCAGATATTTCACCTTGCTGGAATGCAGCCCTCAGTCCACTTTCCCTCCATATAGCAGGATCTTGGACACTTCCAGGGTGTGCTGCCATAATATTTGTTATGCTGCCATCTGCTGCACACACAACCTTGCAGCTGAAAGATGGCCATCCCTTTCTGTTTACATATTGGTCTGCTTCAGGATGTACTGGTGTCTTGATAGGTATATGTGTGCAAACTACTGCACCAAGTACATGTGGGAAGTTTGCAGTGTTATAGAACTGGTGCATGACAGTTCTGTGCACCATGGGGGTGAATGGAAGTATATGCAGTCATCCACCTTGCTGCACATTGTCTCCAGGAATTTTGCCATGATATGGCTGGCAACCGTCTGTGACAGTCCCACAGAGTCCCTCATGTGTCTCTGGAATGTCCTAGATGCAAGTGCAACCAGGCTGAGACACACTTTGGTTTCAAAGAGGATGAGGTTTTGTCACAGGGTCTGCACAGATGTGTGGGGCACACATGTTGCAGACATCCAGCATGAGTTGCCTGTATAGGCAGTACCTGTCAATTATTTACTGGTGTGACAACTGGTAAGTTGCAGCATTGCTCTGGCTATAGCTACCTGCCGTCTATGGTGCGTAGGCACATCCTCATTTATGGCTTGTATCACTGTAGTCCGTTTCAGTTCATTAATAGCAGGTTGAATTTTTCTGTATTTTTTGTTCTTTTCCAAGGAATTTGGTGAACTCCATAGTATTAGCTTTTATTAGCTTTTATTCCTTTGGGTCCATAAAGCATATGCCGAGGATTACAGAAACAGAGTCAGCATGGCAGTTTGTCAAATTTAAGTTGTGTTGTGTCACACAATGTGTTTTGGAATCGGACAGGCATGTGAGGAATACATAATTATCCTATGCTGAATAGTTAAGTACTCATACTGCCTTTAGCATGTCTTCTGAACTCGTTTGTGCAGCAGGTGTACTGAAGTCTTCCTTTCAGCATGCTGCACTTCTGCAAATGCCTTCCACAAACTTTATGAAATCCAGCACCTTGCATTCACATGATAAAAGACACAAAATAGGATCAGCTAAAAATCATTTTGAAGAATGGGGTGTAGGTAAATAATGCCCAACTAACTAAACTTTGATCATTTGTTGAGTAACATCTCTGTTCTCCTTAGCTTGCACTTCCTTTGAAGCAATGTATTAAACAGAATATTACATGCATGGTTTTACTTGAGGAAGGCATGGTAATAAATTTCTGACTCATATTAGCTTCTCTTTGTATGTAGGATCTCGGTACGATGATCACTATGTAGATGAATATGTTATAGCATTTGCAGAGTACAGCTATGAAGGCACATATCACATATTTGGGTAATCAACTTTTTACTTAATAAATACCAATGTGAATCAAATATAACCTGCTATGGAGTGAAAGAGTCCCATGTGATTTTCATTAAAAAAGATGACAAAAGTATTTTAATAATTATCTGACTGGCATTATTGCAGCTTTGAGGAACATACCTATACACAAGCTGCCTATGCACATGTGTTATACCTATGTAGTTATGTAGAAGGGAGATGGATTCTCACTGGAAAAGGAAGAAGGAACAATAACTATTATATGACTCAAGCCTCACCATTTTTTACCACCAAGTAATTAAAAAAATTCTTCCTATGTGTAATTTAATAATGTGCACAACTAACTTTTAAAGAGGTGATGTTACGGAGTAGTGTATAATAGTTTATTGCAGTTTAGCAGTCTTTGTTCTTATGGTTCACACACATGTATTGCTCCATTATTAACCACCAGGGGAACGTATTCATTCATTTCTATTTATTTAGAATTTACCAGTCCCCACAGATTAATTTTCACTTAGGTTCATGACCGTCTGTTATTACATCATAATCTGTTACTGGGAGCTTAATTGTGTTGCTGTAAACCTTTATGACTTCAGGCAAGGTGAAAACCAGCATGCAATATTTTAAAACTTGCGTTCACAGCAAAACACAGTCAGATTATCAACTAATGTAAAAACAAAATTAGTTACCTGAAGAACATACAAGTTAGACTGTGTTTGATTAGCAGTTTGTTAAAATTGTTACAAACATATCAGTAGCACTTTAAAGGGAAAATTACAGTCTTACTAATTACTTATAGCATGATTTATATCTGAATATGGTGTAAGTTGCATTTTGGATAGTTTTGTCTTTCACATTTCTTTATAAGATGCAAGTTTATAGCTAACAGTAAGAACAAAATCTATAAATGTATATAAATACACAAACATAGATCAGCGGTACACATACCTTAAATTGCCCTAGACTTTACTTAAGTTACGTATCTTTTGTAGCAAACATATTTGCAATACAATACATGATATCTTGATTATGTTTAACTGACAAAGGCAGGTCTATCATATTCTGATAAAAAGATTGACTAGTAAAGCTGTGTGGCAGGGGTTAAAATTTTGCTTCCCTGGAAGATAATCTGAATGCAATAAATTTTTAATTATCCCACATATGACAATGTAAGTAGATGTGCCATATCCCTGCCACATCTGCTTTCATATAGTTCCCTGAAATCAAA